>NC_080096.1:43735000-43995000 GCF_950005125.1 Chionomys nivalis | reverse complement strand
GTGCCAGTCTCTTTGTCCATCGCTTGCGGTTAGAATGGACTCATCTGTGCCTTGTAAAATGCCCAACTCACAGGTGGCTTGTGAAGAAATCGGAAAAGCTCTTGAAACAAATGCTCAGTAAGTGCAAAATACTGCTCCTAGAATAAGTATTAGTATAAATTTTTTTGATTAGGATTTTGCTTTATTGATATAAATTTAATCAGTATTAGTATAAATTTAAAAATCCTGATCAGTTGCTCAGAGAGGTGCTAGAAGTGAATGCTCACTCAGTATTGAGCATGTCCTTTTGAGATAACCTTCCAACACTGTAGTAGAATCCGAGTTTTGATTAATAAATATCTTAAAGTATAGACCCCTAAATGCTGTTTGTGGTCTGAGGATATCTGCCCCTGTGTTTTGGTCTTTATTATGGCCCAAAGTTTTACATCCGGGCAAACAGCCATGTTTTGAGCACTGATTCCATGTCTGTGCTAGTTACTGTGGGAACTGCCAAGATGAACGAACTGATTATCGGGTTCCTTTCCAGTCCACGTTCTTGGGTGTGAGATTGTGATCTGTTTCCGGGGCTTTAAATACACCTGATTGCTGATAACTACATTTTTTTTCTTTAGTTCTCACATCTTCCTGACCTTTAGACTCCTCAACATCTGCCCATTTTTTTTCATGTTTACTTAGATGTGAAGCATCTCACAGGTAATTTGACCAGAACAAAACTCTTGACCTTCCCAACACTGTTCCATGTATCTGCCCTTGTCCAGTGCATGCTACTTGAGCAAAGAACACAATATTTTATTCAGCAGTTGAGGCCAGAATTGGAGTACACCGTGACCTCTGTCCCATCCTCATTCACGGTATCAATTCACACCATGAGCTTCAACTTCTAGATCTAGTCCTGTTCCAACCATTTCCACCAGTCACCCGCCTAGTACCACCCAACTCAAATGCCAGTCTCTTGCCTGGCCTAGGGCTTCCTTGTTTATCACCCTGTTCTAGTTTTAGCTCCAGGTTTATGCCTCTAACACAACTCTAGGGCCCCCAGCGTCAGAGACTACAACATAAGGAATCCGCAGTCAATCCTCCACTGAGCAGGCTTGCCAATTTTAAGCAATTTTAATCCTTGCTCTTCTTAGAGCCCTCTAGGTCTCCCTTTAAAGCAATTCATACATGAATAAGAAATATTTAGATCATACTTATCCCCATCCCCTAAAACTCCTCCTGGACCCCCACTCATCTTTGAGAGTAACACCTCAAACTCTACCAGATGCCTTGGGTCTGGCTCACACCCCTAACTTAATTCCTGCCCTCCTTTCATTGCCCCCAGCCAGCAACCTTCACCTCTTCTTTAGCAACCCAAGTCCTTTCTTTGACTATGCTGGTCTCCATCTGAGATGCTCCTCCCTCAAGGGTCTGCATGGTGATTACTCTAATTTTGGTCAAATAGATGCTGAAACATTCCTCTCAGAGGCAGACTTACTGACTGTGTATGGTTTAGCCAGTGTGATGGTGCCTTATGTATCTGAATTTATTTTTCTTTATAATACTAATTCTACCTTACATTGTTTACTTACCTGTCTACTTAACTGTTCTGTTTCTCTTTCCTAAGCTCTTACCCTTCACAAGAGCGGGGGATTTTATCCATTTGATTCATTACCGTACTCTCTACATGCACTACCATATAGCGAGCACTTGATAACTATTGCAGCCAAATGAACAGACTATACAATTCAACCATTGGTTCATGGGTTTCTTCACTGAGCACGCACTCACTAATAAATTGCTATGTTCAGGCATCCTGCAAACATTATCATGTTTCATCCCATTTGACTGTGTTCCTCAGCTTTCCAAGTTCATAGAGGCTCGTGGTGAAGAAGACTCTGAGCTGCAGAGGTGGCTTATCAAAGGTGCTTAGCAAAGCCTGGCAGTTTCCCCCAACCAGACACCTCCGACTCTCATAAGTAATCACCTGTTTTACCCAGTAGCTAGCTAGCCAATGGCTAATTATGACAGTTTACAAAGTTTAAAAAGGGGAAAATGTATAAAGCCTGACAACATATACAGTATATTTTGGAAATCATATTAGCTAGCTGTGTTGTAATAATAAATAGCCCCAGAGACTTATGACAAGAAATCATGATTTCTTGCTCCTATTACATGAAGACTGTAGATTATCAGGAGTTCATCTGAGTGTAACTCAGCTTGTTGACCTTATTAGCCTTCAATTGCCATGGCTGGAACACCCCCTTCTAGCATATGTAGTGTTTCCAGTGGAGGCAGCAATGAGAGGAATCAGGCCAAGCCATTCAGGCACATACAGAATTCCTGACGAAATGTATTCCTAATATTTTATAGGCCATAGCATGCCCCACAATCAAATTCAAAGTCAATAAGGCAGGCATCTGTAGTCCTTCAGCAGGATGTATAGACACATCACATGGCAATAGGTGAGAATATATTATTGAATTATAGAGGAGAACAGACTTAAAAAATAATTCTCAGTCTCTCACGGGAGAAAACACTCCAAATAATGGGATTCATGGGGTGAAAATAGAGAAGACTTCTCCCCACTGTCCGCAAGCCTCAGGGTATCTTTATTTGGACAAATGTTCATAGATCATTTTATCTCCACCAGCAATGGGTGACTCCAGAAAGACTTCACTCATGCATTCTTTTATGTGAAGACTTTGCGACACTGAGGAGGGAAACTTGGGTCAACTTCATGAAAGACTGATGTGAAAACCAGCTGTTAAATTATTCGTTTAAAATTGGAACTACACATTTTTCAGCAGTCAAAATATTTGGTATACTGTCTGGAAGATCTTTTTGTTTTGTGTCCTGGGAAGCTGAATTAGGCTTGGTGAAAAGGCATTAGAATAAAAGGAACCAAATACACAGAGAGAGGGAGAGGGAGAGGGAGAGGGAGAGGGAGAGGGAGAGGGAGAAGGAACAAGTTTTGGAGTTGTTTTTACAATTTGTTATTTTTATCTTTTCTTCTGAACTCTGCAAAATTACTCTTCAATTAATATTGTCTATAGAGGCATTATTGGATAGAATTTTATTTATTTAACAACACCCCTCTAATTTCTCTGAGAACAGACCTTATATTACATTTGTAGAATTCCATGCTTCCTCTGCTTGGCTGCACTCTATGACATATAGGAGTCACTATTTCCTCAAATGACTTTTTCTAATGATTGTTGATTGGTCCATGAATGGACATTTGATCTAAGCCTAACAAATAAGAGTTCCAACTTTATCTTTTTACAATTAAGACTAGGAAAATGTACAAGCATTACTACAGCTCTGTAATAGAGATCAATGTCAGGGATGGTGATGCCTCCGAAAGTTCCTTTATTGTACAGGATTGTTTTGGCTATCCTGGTTTTTTGTTTTGTTTTGTTTTTCCATATGAAGTTGATTGATGTTCTTTCAAGGTCTGTGAAGAATTAAGTTGGGGTTTTGATGGGGATTGTATTGAATCTATAGATTGCTTTTGGTAGGATTGCCATTTTTATTATGTTGTCCTACTTGTCCAGGAGCATGGGAACCCATTCTCTTTCTATGGACACCTTGCCAAGCCTAGATATAGTAGAAAGGGCCTTGGACCTTCCCCAAAGCAATGTGCCATACCCTCTTTGAGGAGTGAATGGGGGTGGGGGAAATGGTGGGGGGAATGGGAGGAGGGGAGGAAGTGGGAACAGGGATCGGTATGTATAATGAAAAAAATATAGTTTATTTTCTTTTAAAAAATAAAATAAAACTAGGAAAATGTTATAATTCTCCATTCTACAAAGGAAAGGCAGGGAAGGTATAGGGACTCAGCTTTCTTCATGTCTGTATTTCCTCTGATGACAATGAAGAATGCCTGAGTGAGGCAATCAAACTGACATATTGAAAGAATCAGATGACATGGCATGCGCCACCCATAAGTCCTTTTCAGGCCTCACATCTGATTGTTCCTGGTGTCCAGTCATTTCTGCCTTGAGTGTACTTGATCATCAATCCCTTTCTTGGGTCCTGTGAATAATTAATCCCTTCCTCTTTAGACAAAGGTTGCTTGGGTTGCATTTCTGCTTCTTGCAAACAAGTTATTCTTTGAAGCATGATGACCTTTAAAATACAGTTCGTAGACAAAAAAAGGTCCTAAAGAATGAACCCTGAGAGAACATAAAAATATATATCAAGGGTGGATAGAGGAGGGGGTCTGGGCTCAATAGTAAGATGAGATATATGAGACCCACAGTAGACATGGGGGCACCGGCCAGGGGCAGAGGAGGATTCTAAGAGGGAAGGCGTCAATACATACATGTTGTTGAGATAATCAGGCAGGGTGGAACCAAACACACACTGAACGGGTCTGCCGGAAGGCTGCTGATACTCTCACTATTAAGGATGTGCAGAGCGTGTAGATGCAGGAGCCAAACAACATGGCTTAGGCAGCAATTACTATTTCTGAAAACTCATAAGTCTGAATGATGTTAGGCAGTAAAGACAAGAAATAGGACTAGTATTAGAAGAAATATATTGGTGGTGAGGAATTTGAATTCCTCTCTCTTAATATGGAGGAAATATGACCAGTAAGTATTTACTGAACACACACTGCATTTCAGGACTATGTTAGGTATTAAAATACACATATGAATAAAACACAAGCAAGATTAAATAAATTATGATACCACCACAAAATTGAATACTAGCATCCCCAAATGATAGCTCAGAGGACTAGGCAAATAATAAAATCTGTTGCAGTTCATCAAATTTGTAAAATAAAGTTGAAAACTAGCATGCACATAAAGACTATTTTTTTCTGTGCATATCGAGTTTGATATGCATACAAAGAAAAGAGACTAGAAAGACACACAGAAAAAATACAAAGTAGTGTGTAACACTGGTGTCAAGACGATGAGAAACTTCTATTGTGTCTTTTTGTAGGTCCGCATTTCCTACAGCTCTGCGCTCAAATGGTGTTACTTTTATAGCCAGAAAAAGAATGGACTTCTTTTACCCCAGATGTCTGTCGATGCTAGAGTTATATTTCCCAGAGGAAGCAACATTTGAGCAAGTCCGTGCGATAGGAGCAGAAATGATCTGGTTAGGGTCAGGGAGATGGTACAATGGGTAACAACACCTGCTGCTAAGCCCGATGACCTGAGTCTCATTCCTGGGAATCCCTGTGATAGAAGGTGTAACCTGACTTTGGCAAGTTGTCCTCTGGCCTCCACACAAATGCTGTGGCACAAATTCATGTGCAAAGTTAAAAAAAAAAAGGTAATAAAAATTTAAAAAGAATTGATTGCATTCGAAAGAAAGGAAGAGAATGAACATTGAGTAGGGAGCTGTATGAATTATCCAAGGAATACTGCCTAGTCTTCAGACAGAAGGGCAGGAACAGAGAGTGTGGCTGGCAGGGGAAAGGCTCTGTTCCAGCTGTGCCGTGCTTATCTGCCTGCTGGAGAGGAGGCCGTGACACTGAGCTGGGTTGGCGTTGGCCACAAGTCCAGGCAGGAAATGCTGAGAACCTCAGCTAGGGACTGGGTATGGGGCTGGGGAGCAGGGCTTCACCAAGTTGTTTAGGAAAGAGGAGTAGCTGTCACAGCTTAGCATTGCCAGCAGCGGATCCTCCAGGAGGATCTTGGGGTGATATACAGGGTTAGCAAAGCGAGAAGCCAGAGACTGAGGGAGGCCTGGCGGTGCCGTGACTGGAGAGGTTGGGTCTCTGGAGCAAGTGTCCCACAGTGCTAAATGTCACTGACTCCAAATGGCTGAGCCTTGCTTTTAGAATATAATGTAATCGTATTTCTCCTTTCCGCACTCCAAACCCTCCCACCTACCCCTCCTTCCTCTTTCTTTCCTTTTTTTGTTATTTGTGTCTATTTATTTTATTTTTTAAATTAATTAATTTTCCTCAGTCTAATCAGTTTTTCCTCCCTCCCTCGTCTTCTTCCAGTCCCTTCCCCCAACCCTCTCTCCCGACTCCATCCACTCCTCCTCCTTTCTCTTCAGAAAAGGGCAGGCCTCCCATGTATATCAGTCAGCTATGGTATAGTGAGGTGCAGTAACAATAGGCACTCGCTGTCCTATTGAGGCTGGACTAGGAAACCCAGTAGGAGAAAAGGGTCCCAAAACAGGCAACAGAGTCAGAGACAGCCCCTCGTCCCACTGCTGGAAGTCCCACAAGAAGACAAAGTTACACAGTTATAACATATGTGCAGAGTGCCTAGGCAAGTCTCATGTAAGTTCTCTGGATGATAGTTAAGTCTCTGTGAGTCCCTATGAGTTCAAGTTGGTTGATTCTGTGGTTTCCTTGTGGTGTCCTTCACTCCTCTGGCTCCCACAATCCTTCCTCCTCCTCTTCTGCAGGATTCCCCAATTTCTACCTAATGACTGGCTGTGGGTCTGCACCTGTTTCTACCAGTTCCTGAGTGGAGCCTCTCTGATGACCACTGGGCTAGGCAATAATCTACGAGTATAGCAGAATATCATTAGGAATCATTTCATTGACCTCTTTTGGCCAGTCATATTTTGTTCTATCCCAAGTCTCTGGGCTATCCTGCCTCTGGGTACTGGTCATCCAGGCAATGTCAGGGGTGAGTTCCCTCTCACGTTATGGGTCTCAAGCTGGAGCTGTCACTGGTTGGCCATTCCCTTAGTTTCTATGCCACCCTTATCCCAGCAAATCTTGAAGCCAGGGCAGATTGTAGTTTAAAGGTTATGTGACTGGGTTGGGGTCCCCAATCCCTCTGCTGAAAGTTTTGTCTGGTTTCAGCAGATGACTGGTTCAGGCACCATATAACCCATTGCTAGAATTCTTAGCTAGGTCTACTCTCATAGACTCCTGGGAATTTACATTGCACTAGGTTTCTAGTTCATCCCAGAGATGCCACTGGTTCCATTTGTCTATCCCAGTCCTCTCTCCCTCCATCCACCTCCTACCCCATTCTTCCTGTTCTCATGTCCACCTATTCCATCCAGACCTCTCCCTCCAGTCCATCTGTGATGTCTGTTCTATTTCCACTTCAGAATGCAATTTATATGTCCCACCTTGAGCCCTCCTTATTACTTAGCCTCTTTGGGTCTGTGTATTGTAGCATGGTTATCCTTTATGGCTAATATCCACTTATAAGTGAGCATACACTATGCTTGTCTTTCTGGGCCTGGGTTACATCACTCAGGATGATCTTTTCTAGTTCCATCCTTTTGGAGGCAAATTTCATGATGTTATTGTTTTTAATAGCTGAGTATTACTCCATTATGTAAATATACCACATTTTCTTTATCCATTCTTTGGCTGATGGGCATGTAGGTTATTTCCAGCTTCTGGATATTATGAATAAAGCAGTTATGAGCATAGTTGAGCGAGTTTCCTTGTGGTATGGTAGATCATTCTGCAGGTATATGCCCAGGAGTGGTATAGCTGTGTCTTGAGGTAGATCAATTCCCAATTTTCTGAGAAACTGCAATATCAATTTCCAAAGTGAATGTCCAAGTTTGCACTCCCATCAGCAATGGAGGAGTGTTCCCCTTGCTCAATATCCTCTCCAACATGAACTGTTACTTGTGCTTTTGATCTTAGCCCTTCTGACAGGTGTAAAATGGCAAATCAGAGTCATTTTGATTTGCATTTCCCTGATGGTTAAAGATGTTGAACACTTTCTTAAGTGCTTTGAGATACCTCTATTGAAAATTCTCTGCTGTTTCCTATTTTTCAAATGGATTATTTGGTTTGTTTATGTCTAGTTTCTAGACTTCCTCTCTTTAAAATTCATACCCTGACTGTTCATCAATTGTTACTGCATGAATATAGGCGTATATATGTATACATATGTATTTCTAAATATAGCCTGTTCACTTTGCTGAGTCATTATCCCCCTACTAATGCAGACATTGGCGACCTACTTCTGTCAGAGTGGGTAATTTCTCAAGGTGCTGATAACTAGGGTTGTTGACAAGCATTCCCTTGAAGCTGATCTAGACAATCCATCATGGTGTCTACAATAACTGACAGTGGTGAACTTCCAGAATCCTAGAATCTACTAGAAGCCTAATGTGCTACTCATCTTTACTCCACCCTGGCAGTGGTATTGGTACCATTCCCATATTCAAGGTCTGACATAGGATGTCCTTATGTATCGATGTTACTTTATTGGTTGATGAATAAAGCTGTTTTGGCCAATGGCTTAGCAGAGTAATGTCAGGAGGGAAATCTGAACAGAGATAGAGAAGAAAAGAAGGTAAGTCAGACAGACACCATGTAGCTGCCTAAGGAGAAAGATACCAGAACCTTATCTGGTAGGCCACAACCTCATGGTGATACACAGATTAAAGAAATGGATTAATTTAAGATGTAAGAGATAGCTAGGAATATGCCTAAGCTATTGGCCAAATAGTGTTGTAATGAATGTAGTTTCTATGTGACTATTCAGGTCTGGGCAGAAGGGAAATGGAAAAGTGATGTAGGTGGGTCATCTGTCTATCTGTTTCTTTCATTGGTTAATTAATAAAGAAACTGCTTGGCCTTTGATAGGACAGAAAATTAGGTAGGCAGAGTAAAAAGAACAGAATGCTGGGAGAAAGAAGCAGATTCAGGCAGACGCCATGCCTCTCCTCTCCAGGTGGTCGCCATAGCTCTCCTCTCCGAGATGGAAACAGGCTAGAATCTTTCCTGGTAAGCTACCACCTCATGGTGCTACACAGATTATTAGATATGGGTTAATCAAGATGTGAGAGTTAGCCAGTAAGAGGCTAGAGCTAATGGGCCAAGCAGTGTTTAAAAGAATACAGTTTCCGAGTAATTATTTCAGGGCATAAGCTAGCCAGGCGGCTGGGAGTCGGGCAGAACACAGCCTGCTGCTCCTACTACAGAAAAGCAGTCTCCTTTTACATAAAAGGTTATTCAACTAGGAAGAAGTAGAATTGGGATTTGACCTAGCATTTGCTTCTAGTGCCTTAGACTTTATTATACCACACACCCATCACTGATAGTCAGGAAGAATGGGGTTGGGGTCTGGAGCCATCCTGGTTGGGCCATCCTGGAACTTCAGCGTTGTCCTCCTCCTCCTCCTCCTCTTCCTCCCTCTCCTCCTCATTTCCTCCCCATTCTCTCTGTGTATGTATTAGTTATTAAACCAGTTATTAAACCCTGGACGTCATGCATGCTGAACCAGCACTCAGCCATTACGCATCACCTCTAGTCTGCTTGTCTTCTTGTCACCTCTGTCCTCTTCCTTACTTCCCTTTTCTTTTCCTCTCTTCCTTTCATGCATGACTTGTTATCCTGAAAGGGAAATTAAAATTCCTTGAAGAACATATTGATTTCTCAAGCAAAGTCCAGCCTAGGGATTAACAAAACAAGCACAAGCTTCAGAGAAAGCATATTTCAAAAGTTGTTTCAAAAAAGTTATCCATGATTTTGGAGATGCAGGTTAGCAATGGTTAGTTCTTAGATTGACACCTAATACATGCCCTTCTGAGACACTGTTTTTCTTAAGTGAAATGATCACCTTAAGTATAATTCCACAGGGGAAATTTCAAAACAGCAATCAATTTAGCTTTGTAAACAAAGTCAAGGTGGGTTTTTTGCAACTTTTTTTGCTGACAGTGTCTGTGGAATGGGGAACCAGACTGGGGACTTTGAAGGTGGGCCACAGGGAAGGGATAGGAAGAGAGGGAGGTGAGAGGTGGCGAAGAAGATGTAAAACATTCCTTGGTGGGCTTGGGGCAAGAAGACCTGGATATTCTCGTAGGTTCGATCGCTGTGCTCTCACTGCCTGTGTGTCGTGCGGCAGAGCCCTGTGTTCCTGTCATTGATTGTTAGAAGGGACAGTGAAGAGTGGTCTGTTGTGATGATAAGGACTGACCCATCTGCTGAACACGACACCCAAATGCCAGCCATTCCTTCCTGTTCAAGTGTGCAGGACCCGAGTCTATCTATCTTCTTTCTCCGCTGTCCGCTGCAAGGTAGCAATGTCTGCATTCCAGGTCTCCGGTACTGTGCTCTGTGGCCAAGGGGAGAATGCCTCCCTTGCCCTCAGTCAGCTCAGCAGTCATCTGCAGCCGTAGAGAGCAGCGGGACTTATTTCTTGACATAAACACACCGAACAAGCAAGACAGGCCCCAAGGAGTTATTTAAAACCCAATCGCAGAAAGAGAGCATCTCCAATCTGAAGCTCTTGCCTAAATATAAGTGGCAAAGCTTATTCAACATCAAATCAAATCAATGATAATTTGAGGACTAATTAGCATTTGGGGCTTTTTTCAGCAGCATGGTGATGGGGTGTATAATGCTATGTGATTGGGGAGAAGCACGTAATTATGAGGCTGAATACATTGTCTCCTGGAGACTCCTGAGGGAGCAGATTCCCTTAGTCACAGGCCAGCCACTTTCAGAGGGAGCAGCAGGGGCTGTGCTGTTATCCCTCTGGGGTGGGGCCGGGGTCATTGCTCTGACATCAGGCCCATTACTTCCTTTTTGACCAACAGAACTTCACCCTTTAATTTCATCCTCAGAGTAAATTAATAGAGGAGATTTTTTTTTTTTTTTTTTTTTGGTTTTTCGAGACAGGGTTTCTCTGTAGCTTTGGAGCCTGTCCTGGAACTAGCTCTTGTAGACCAGGCTGGTCTCGAACTCACAAAGATCCGCCTGCCTCTGCCTCCCGAGTGCTGGGATTAAAGGCGTGCGCCACAATCGCCCCGCTAACAGAGGAGATTAAAGAGAAATTGAACTAAAAGAAACTAGAATTTGAAACATGTTTGCTGGAAGCCAGTTATCAAAATAATCCTAGCAGCTAGAGCCATGAAGAACTTTCACATAGCTGTGATAAGCCCTAAACATACGCCATCAGTTTGATGTTTAGAGTGCCCTTATAAACTCAGTATGATGTCATCGCTATTATCACCACCACCACCACCACCACCATCATTATCATCATCATCATGTCTGAGGTCCTAAGAATTTTGAGATTTTCTCAAGTCTCCTAAATAGAAATTGGCAGATCATAGCTTAGTAGATTTAGTATATTTCTGGCTCTATAGATTATGGTGCTCATTCCTATACTATGCTAATTTAGATCAACGACAGTCTCATCATCCCATGGAGATTTGGAAGGCAGATATTTTTCAAGACAAAGGAGCCCTGGCTTAGTCCTCCGGAGTCACCCAGTAGAGGTGGCTGATTCATAACCAGGAAAAATGAAGGCAGAAATAAAATCTGAAGAAGCAGTAGCTCTGATTTTACAGAGTGACAGCATCCCAAGAGCATTCAGGCCCCCCAGGAGAAATCATCTTGGGTAAGCGGGAGTCCTGGTTGAAGTGCAGAGTTCCCAGTCTGCCCTGTTTTCTGAGGGGACCCCAGAGGCCCAGGCTTTCTCCCCAGGGGTCAGATAGCCCAGTACAAGTAGAGGACCCTGTCTCTCTAGCTTTCGCATGCCAAGCCCACCATGGGTGGCTGCCTGGCCTGCAGGTGGAGAATGACTCGGAGGTTGTGTCGGGGCTCAGGAGGAGCGAGGCCAGGCTAATCATGACATCTGTAGTGGCCCTAGTAGTGGCAAGGGGGTGCCTGCTCTGGCAGCTGCTGTGCCTGCCTCCCACTCTGATTATTCCAGCTGTTCCCGCAGCCTCGCTTTGGCCAGGGAATATGTGGAAGAGTGTTTTCCTAATGAGGCTCAGGCTGGAGCAGCTGAATTCTGCCAGAGGCCCCAGCATGCACAGGCACGGCACCCAGCAGTTGGCCACATCCCTTCTCTTCATGGGACGCTAAGTTGCCTCGTTTTCACGTTTTAGAAGTGATCAACTAAGAGGCAGGTGCCTGAGAACAGAGAAGCTCAGTTAGAAAAACAAAGCCCTTTGAATTGAGTTTTTCCCTGGGTTGAATATTAAGAGGCCAGAAAGTGGATGCTTTCCCAAGACTGATGAGGGAGATTCAAATCCCACTCACTCTCCTGAGGCGGGCCTCATGGGGGTCCAATTGCTGAGTACTCTGTTGGACAAAGTGAGACAATTAGTCTTCTCGAGAGGCAATCGAGATGAGTTCAGAAGTACCCAGAACAAGGCTTTTATTTTACTATGATGAGGAAAATCTCAATGAGCTGAGGCCAAAGGTTGTTGTACAAGCAATTGTTATGAAGAGATCGGCAACTGTGTGAGGTTGTACATTATATGTTATGATCTATACTGCCATTTGCTTTTGACAATAACTCGATAACTCAGTTCTTTACTGGAATTCTAACATATACCTGGAAACTAGGGTCCTCTACAAAGAGAATTATGTACTTTATATAAATGGACACCCAATCCACCAATAAAAATGTTTGAGAGATTCACACAAGGCTGTTAAAATACATTTAAACAATATCCGTGGGTAAACGCAGAGGCAAAAATAATGTTACCTACATAGGATGATATGGTTACTATGACTGATCATTGAGATAAGCTCTGAGCTTCTTGGTAGGCAATGTAAAAGGGCGCCATGCTAAGTGACATGTTGGTACTACAAAACAGAAATCTCTACAATTTGGAAAAGTAAACTTTTTATTGTTTCTAATTTCCAATAGCACTTTGGCAGTCAGATTCCCGAGAGGAGTGACAGAGTCATGCTTATCCTAAAATCTCAGGTGCTGTTATTTACTTTTCTAGTACTGTGGTAAAACATCGTGACCCAAACAACTTATAAAATAAAGTGTTTAATTGGGATTGCTGTTCAGAAGGTTAAGAGCCTATCATTGTGGGCTTGCACAGTGGCAAGCAGCACACATGTTGGCTAGAGTAGCAGCGGAGAGCTCACACCTCAAAAAACCACAGACAGAAAGCAGAGAGGCATTCTGGGAAGGGGAGTAAGTCTTTTGAAACCTCAGAGCCTTCCCCCTGTGACACAGTTCCTCCAACAAGATCACACCTTCTAATCCTTCCAGAACAGTTCTACCAGCTGAAGACCGAGTATCCAAATATATGAGCCTATGAAGGCCATTCTCCTTGAAACTACCACGTTAGCCAGTAGAATGCATACTACACATTTGATGGACAGTAGAGAACTTGTCATTGACACACTGTTGGTGAGGATGTGCGGCGTGACGGTGGCTGCTGGAGACAGTGCAGAGCCATTTCTCAGAAAAGTGAATTTTATTAGACATCTTCCTAGCGATTTACTTGAATATAAAAAATATGCAGAATTCTAAAAGGAGGACAGGCAAAGAGGCATGCTTGAGCATTTGGTCTGTAGAAAGTTGTATTTCTTCTAAAAATTTTTGGGGGATTATAATTTTAATCTGCCATATGGAAAAAAAACCAATGTTGTATATGAAATGGCTCATCAGTACACTGCCATTCTGAGCAGGGGCATTTATTATCCACTTTCCTGTTGCTGAGATGAAACATTGTGACCAAGGAAACTTATAAAAGTAAAAGTTTATTTGGGCCTGTGGTTCCAGAGGGTTAGAGCCCATGATCTTAGAAAAAACACATGATGTCAAGAACAGGAATCTGAGAGCTCTTAAGTCACAAGCACGAAACAGAGAGGCAACTCAAAATGGAGGAAGTCTTTAAACTCTCAAAGCCCACCTCCAGCAACACACTTCCTCCTGCAAGACCATGTCCTTTTTTTTTTAGACCATGCCTCTTAAACCTTCCTAAACAGCATACCAACTGGGGATCAAATGGAAATGCTTGAAACTATGGGAAATATGTCATTCAAACCACTACAGAGAAGGAAGACAATACTGGTGGAGCTAGACTAGAAACCAGAACTATGTAATTCTCGGCATATAAATCAGAGAACATTTACTATCAGAGAATTTGCTCCATGGGTAATAGAAGCTTCGACAAGGGAGACAATGAGGTGACCGAGAGGCCACTGAAACCAGGCAGTTGGTATCAGTTCTTAATATAGAGAGGAAGTGTTATTACCTAAGGGATGAGGTTATGCAAAGGAGGGGGTCACCTCCGTGAAGCTGGAACTAGCCTGCCTGCCAGATGGGAACTGAAACTATTATGAGCATGCAGAATTTTATAATGGAAACCTATCAAGTGATTGAAAATGTAAGACGGAAGACTCAAAAGCAGACATACTTTTCTCTTGATATAAAAAGGGGATGAAGACACACACGGTTTTCCAGAGAGCAGCAGAGAGAAGGAGCAACTGAGTGTTTGAGTTCCCAAGTTTGAACTTGGATCTCATGGATCTTAGAAATCATGGCTCACAGCCACACTTTATAGCCTCCTCAGCTGAGGAGGGCTCTTCGGGACATCACTTTTTGTGCTTTTGTCTTTGCTGAGGCTGCATCTTGAGTGGCGACCCACAGATGTGCAGCCTCTGACCATGACTGAGAAGCCCGGATGGCTCTCCTTCAAGTCTACTAACTGGCTTGCTCTAATAAAGCATTGACAGCCTTGTGAAATAACCCCAAGAGACTGTGACCCAACCCCAGACCATGTTCCTGACCTCTGTGACAAACTCAGTTACATAGAATCTCAGTGTAGACAGAGGTTTCTGTCCTGCCCAGTTCTGTCCCAACAAAACACACAAAGACTTATGTTAATTATAAACAGTTTGACCTATTGTCCCAGGCTTATTATTAACTAATGCTTACAACTTAAATTAACCCATAATTATTATCTATGTTTAAACATGTGATTTGTTACTTTTTCTCGGTGCAGCATTTTCATATGGCTTTCTCTGCATCTGTGTGGTGACTGCAGACCGAACCTTTCCTCTTCCCAGAATTCTCCTAGTCTTGTCATCCCACCTACACTTTCTGCCTGGTCACTGGCCAATCAGTATTTTATTAAACCAATATGAGTGACAAATCTTTGCAGTATACAATAACATTATCCTACAGCATCTCAGATACCAGATCTTATATGCTGATTGCCAAGTTCACAAAGAAAGTGTAGCCTAAGGTGAAAAACACAGGTTAACTAGGCCTGTAGCCAGGTTCTGAATCCCAAATCTCCATTCTATTCCTTTCACTGCCTTTTAGCATTGGCCTGATTCATGGTCCCAGGCTCTTATTCCTTGCTAGAGAATCCATATCTTAACTCATCTCAAAATTTAAGACCCGAAAGACAGAGAAAATGAAATTTTAGCTAATCCAAGCACACACAGTAAATCTGTCCCTTTCTGATGTCCTGACTGTAATTCTCTCTGCAGCCAACAGACACTTGGCACCTTTCCATGGCAATAGCACGGTCATAGCAGGACAATTCTCTCATCACTTGAGAGTAGACCATTGTAAGGCGACACATTTGCAAGTAAAGAAGGTTTGGGAGTCATGAAAACCTGTGTGGGTTCAGGTAGGCCAGAGGAGTTCTCAGGGAATTGAGAAGGGCATGTCCTTAGCATCATCAACCAATTATTATTTTTAAGCTATACGGAGGGAGCAAGATGGCACACTTCACTCAGCTCCACTAGTATTAGGAAGAACAAAACATGGGGCTGGGGAAGTATTTCGCTGCTATAGAATAAGCTAATGGCTTTGTGAAGATTTCATCCCACTCTCGTTTCCTTGGAGCAATTCCTTTTCCCCGTCCTGGCTTTCAAGTAAGGAGCTACACAATATCCCTAGTCATCTGGACTCCTTCCCACATGATGCCTCTCCCTCTGGCAAAGCTGGCTAGAACTGGCCACAGTGGGCCGTAAGTGGCCACAGAGGACCAGGTCCTTTCTTCTCATGCTTTGATTTACTCCTGTGTTCTTCCAATGGCTTGCAAAAGAACATTCATTTTTCGTTAATCATTTAATTTATTGGGATAGGGGTCTTGTTTTATAGCTCAGACTGGCCTTTGACTCTGGAGCCTCCTATGTTAGCCTCCTGAGTGTTGGGGTTACTCAGCAATAGTGGAGGTGTCAAGGGCCCATCTGATTTGATCCAGCCCACCCTGATATTCTTTTCTCAAGCTCACCCATGCCTTTCACCTAACAGTCTTGGGTATAAGCTCTTACCACAGTCATAGCATCCAGGGCTTAGGCTGTGTGATTTTGAGGGCCATTCTTAGAAACGTCCATTCTGTATTAGTAGAGACCTGCCAAAGTAGGGTGAGGAAGCAAATTCCCAGCTTCTGGGTAATCATGGGAGGCTTCTTGGCAGAGGAGGCCTGACTGGATTTCATAAGGCTAAATCAAATCTTAGCAGGAGAGAAGGCAGGGAGGAGACTGCTATAAAATACAGAGGAGCCTTGAAGCAGACACAGCACTGCCTTCTCTCCACAGCCTCTATTTAGGCCTGAACATCAAGTTTCTAAACACAAGTTTTTGATGAATTAGTTCATTGCTTATATATTATTTTAATGATTAAAATAATATCATACTCTGAAAGTCTATAGATCAGTGCTTAGAGCCATCAAAATGACTAATATGTACTAGCAAATGTTATTATACAACTCCACATAGAAAAACTCTTGTGAGGAGATCTAGAATGTTCCTTCACTCATTTACTTATTTATTAAGAACAAAGTAAGTTCCAATGTTAGGCTATGGGGAGAGGACTGGAGTAAACAGACAATTCCAGTTTCATGAGGCTCGACTGCAGTTGGACAAAAAGACAACAGAGAGACAGGCAATGTAACAAAGTCAGGAGAGTTAGGACCATGCAGCGTTACTCTGAGGGGTGTCTGTGATCTTTGAAAGGTAGGTTCCTTTTTGTCATGCTAATGACTGGACACAGGCATTGCTTCCTCATGTCAGCATCCTTCTCCAGTTCCAGAAGGATCAAGTCAGCCCCATTCATCTGGTGTCTCTGGTGCTCATTCATCGTGTGCCCCACTCACAATATAGCCCTAAAAATGAACTTAGATTCTCATTCCTTGCTTAGATCAAACCCACTATGTAACTTTGAATAAGCATTTGCCTGCCACCTGTTATGTGTCTGTGAACAGCAGAGTCAAGATTCAAACTTAGTCTGATGTACTTGACAAGGCTTAACCTGAAGCTTCAGGCCTTCTTGCCTGGTCTTGTGTCTTATATTTCTAAAGAAAGAAAAGCCTCAACTACAACCATTTACAGCCAAATTCCTCGATTGAATCTGTAGCATGGGTTCCTACCAAGCCACTAGAAAATGAGAGCCTGCTTCATTGTAGAGGGAAGGAATCTGCCTATTAGAGAAGTTGAGTTCTCGCGATGGAGTCAGCACACTGCAAACTTCGGAATGAACCCATTCTCTGCTGATTCCAGACCTTGGCTTTGTGGCTGGTCCAATGCTTTGATCAAGTATTGTCTTTGGCTTGATTATTCCTTTTCTTGCCCAAGGATTGTCCAGGTAGACATTGTTTAATCACAGTCCCAGACACACGTTAGGCCATGTTTTGGGGGAATGTCTGAATCTCTGCATTGCAGATGCAAATGCTGTCACAGGGTCACCATATTGTCCCCCATTAATGAAGACTGCTTTATCTTTGAGCATTAGCTCAGGTCCTGCCTCTTTGGTGTCTTCACCTCGGGGCTGTTATCCCATCTTCCTGAGAGGAAAGGGATTTCAGCTTTCCAGGGACAGCTTCAGTTGCTTCTTCAGCTCAGCGTCCATCCATGGGACTTTTCCATAAGCACCCAGATACATGAGCTATACACAAATGCTTTCCAGAGTTCACTGTATTCATCCTGAAATCTCTACCCACTGCCAAGCATGTGGAGATTGCACTATAGACTTGTATGAATGCAATGAGGAGCCAGGAAATGGAGGCCAACACTCACCTTATTCTTGGCAGGGAGCCCAGTATTAACGAGTGGCAAAGGTGGAGTGGTGCTGTTCTGACTCCTGGGTTCTTTGTCCCTTCCCAGCCAACTGAAGACTGGTGACAGTACATACTTTTCATCCCTAACGACTCAGTTCTCTGAGTATTGGAAATCCTAACTGGCCGCTGGTCACAGAGTAGGAAATCACAGTAATGCCAGATCGCTATAAGAAGCTCTAGAAACTCATCCTCAATGTAGAAACAAATGTTTTGCAGTCTAGCTCAGGCCTCCTAGCCCAGTGCTGGTTTAGACTCAGACTCACAACAAAGGACACGTGGAATAGGGGAGATGAGTGGCTAAAATTTTCACCCTCCTAAGCTTTATCATCTGTGGAGTTAGGACAGCAGCAGCACCTCCTTTATGGGGTTGTCATGAGGATGAGATGGCTCCAGTTAGTTCACATTTGCTCTGAACTTCTTCTGGGACAGACACTTTCTTTAATATTTAAGATTTTTATTAGCTTACAAAGAATTATGTTTCATTACAGTGTTTCTTAAGCACACTTTTTGGGGTAATCTCTCTTCTGTTTCTCATCCTCCTTCACCCTCCTTATGCCCTTCCACTGCCAATGTCCTGTTTTCTACTTTAAGGTCCCATGTGACCTTTCTCCCTCTATGCCCCCATCCCTAACTTCCCAACACCTCTTGCTTTCATAGTCTTCTGTGTTAAAACACATGATTTTTAAATGGCTAAAATATAATGAACAAAACATACAAAACTCCCTGTTGCTATGGAACTTCAATTTTGATGAGATAATCTACATTAAAAAGGTAGCCGGATGCCTGGTTACCACAGTTACCAACTGTGTGTTATTTGGCGAATCACCTCACTCTATAGAGAGTCATTCCGCTAATCTGGAGCAAAAATAACATCTCCAAGTATTGTTTTGAATATCTGGTGAGATCAGGGAGAAGTCTGACAGTAAATACAAATCAAGGTCATGCGCAAAAGACTGTGTTTCTGGATCTTGAGGCTATAGCATCTGTCCCTGATGTGGGGAGGGTCAAGGTTTTGGGAGTTTTCCTCTAAAATAGTAGAGGGCATAAAAGCTGAGGATCCTGGTATCTCATGAATCATGTGGGAAGTCAGTATCTAGGGCCTGCTGAACAAACTGAATAGCACATCAAATGGACAGAAGAGGAACACCATGGCTGTAGACTAACACTGGCAACTACAAAAGAGAGTAACCAGACCATGGGCTTGTGGGCTGCTTTGAGTGCTCAGTGGGACAATAGCAAAATGTAAAGGGTGGACTAGAGCAGATGCCACAGAAAATGACATCACCAAGAAATGAAAGCTCTGTCTATAATCAGGTCAACAGACCAAGATTAACACTAGAATAGAGAGAAACCAGAGAGCTGGGGGCCATGAGAAACCAGAAAAGAGAATGGAAAAAAATAGATGCTAAGAGTTTAAAATGGCCGGGCTGTGGCCCAGCGAGTGAAGCCCTTGCTGTGCAAGCCTGAGGACACACTGGAGTTGGCTGCCCCAGCGGCCTCATTAAAGCTGAGAGCAGCAACACGGGTCTCTAACCCAGCACTGGGGAGGCAGAGATAGGCAGGTCCTGGAGCTCACTGGTCAGCTAGCTTAGCCAAAACGACAAGTTCTAGGTGCAGGGAGAGAGACCCTACCTCAAATTCAATGTGGAGAATTGGTGGAAGAATGCTTTGTGATGTCCACCTCTGGCCTCTGCATGTGTCCACATGGGTGAACATACATGTACTTTCATGAAACTCTCATCTACAGTGGGATGAGATTTGAAGATGGAGTCTTTGGGAATTTATCTGACTGTATAGGTAGAGGCCGCCATGATGTTTTAGTGTATTTGTTGTGTTTGTGAGGAACATAAGGTCTCCTTCCTCTCTTTCCTCTCTGTTCTCTCCTCCCCCTGCTTTTCTTCAATCCCTCTGATAACTTCTACCCTCTAGAATCATGTGAAATGAATGCTTGCTGTTTAGGCACCCTGGCTCTTGTACTCTGTTATAGCCGTCGACATGGACTAAGACAAAGAGTTACTTATTGGATTCTGAAAGCTGAGTTTTACCAATGTTCATTCTGTTCTGTGTTTAGGGAGGCAGTCCATGTGGAAGAAACACAGATGCTTTATCCTTTGGATTCTGAATGAGTGCACCTGTTACAGGGGTGGGGATGCAGGAGAGGGAGGAGGGATGTTAAAAGCTTAAATATCTTTGTTCCTCCCTTCAAGTTATAGTGAGAAGTCTACATCCCTCAACCCAGGTCTCCAACTCTCAGAGAACTTTCATGTTCTCTGCGTTCTTGCAACTACTCCTTTTTGTCCCTGTGAACATAGAGATGTCAGGAACCCTGCTATTCACAGCCTAGAAAGCTGCACTTGCTCCATGATTTTCCTATGCTCTGCATACAACTTGCTATCCTAACTGACTGTGCCATCTGTCTTCTTCTGGTTCCCTGAGCAATGCTGAAGCTCCAGGGCTTCTGTCTAAAGCTCTGTCTCATTGGGTTCTGTTTGCATAAACTATCAGTAGGTCAGCTTAATTTAAAGAGATGGTACTAGAAAAACTCACAGAAGAGAACATAGAAAGCTGGAGTCAGGACCTGGGAAAGAGTCATGCTAAGATTTTGGGTTTTACTACGATAAATGCTAAGAGTTACAATAAGTAATAATATCTAGCACCACTCTTGGTGGGAGTCAGGCAGTGTTCTAAGTGCAATGTGTATGTGTGTGTGTGGTGTGAACTTTTTTTTATTTTTTATTTTATTTTTTTAATTAATTAATTAATTTATTTATTTATTTAAGATTTCTGCCTCCTCCCCACCACCACCTCCCATTTCCCTCCCCCTCCCCCAATCAAGTCCCCCTGCCTTGTCAGCCCTAAGTGCAATCAGGGTTCCCTGCCCTGTGGGAAGTCCCAGGACCACCCACCTCCATTCCGGTCTAGTAAGGTGAGCATCCAAACTGCCTAGGCTCCCACAAAGCCAGTATGTGCAGTAGGATCAAAAACCCATTGCCATTGTTCTTGAGTTCTCAGTAGTCCTCATTGTCCGCTATGTTCAGCGAGTCCGGTTTTATCCCATGCTTTTTCAGACCCAGGCCAGCTGGCCTTGGTGAGTTCCCGATAGAACATCCCCATTGTCTCAGTGTGTGGGTGCACCCCTTGTGGTCCTGAGTTTCTTGCTCGTGTTCTCTCTCCTTCTGCTCCTGATTTGGACCTTGAGATTTCAGTCCGGTGCTCCAATGTGGGTCTCTGTCTCTGTCTCCTTTCATCGCCTGATGAAGGTTAATATTCAGGAGGATGCCTATATGTTTTTCTTTGGGTTTACCTTCTTGTTTAGCTTCTCTAGGATTACGAATTATATGCTCAATGTCCTTTATTTATGGCTAGAAACAAAATATGAGTGAGTACATCCATGTTCCTCTTTTTGGGTCTGGCTCACCTCACTCAGGATAGTGTTTTCTATTTCCGTCCATTTGCATGCAAAATTCAAGAAGTCATTGTTTTTTACTGCTGAGTAGTACTCAAATATGTATATATTCCATACTTTCTTCATCCATTCTTCCATTGAAGGGCATCTAGATTGTTTCCAGGTTCTGGCTATTACAAACAATGCTGCTATGAACATAGTTGAGCATATACTTTTGTTGTATGATAGGGCATCTCTTGGGTATATTCCCAAGAGTGGTATTGCTGTTTAGTAACTATTTTAGTTAGCTTTTCTATTTCTGTGAAGAGACAACATGACCATGGCAACTCTTAAAATGAAACATTTAATTGGGGCTGGCTTACAGTTCAGAGGTTTAGGCCGTTATTGTCATGGTGGGAAGCATGGTAGTAGGCAAGCAGACATGGTGCTGGAGAGGTAGCTGGGAGTTCTACATCTAGATTGGCAGGAAGCAGAAAGAGAGAGTGGGCCACTGGGCTTGGTTTGAGCTTCTAAAGCCTCAAAGCCCACTCTGTGAGACACTTCCTCTAACAAGGGCACACCCCCAATAATGCCACTCCCTATGTATCTGTGGGTATCATTTTCAGTCAAACCACCATGGTTAAAGTACTGGTTAGTTTTATGTCATCTTGATACAAAATATAGTCATTTTGAAAGAAGTAATCTCAATTGAGAAAATTCTTGCACCTTATTAGCCTGTAGGCAAGCTTGTGGTGTATTTTATTGTTTGATGGTTGATATGGGATGGCCCAACCCACTGTAAATGATGTTACCCCTTGGCAGGTGGTCTTGGATGCAATAAAAATGCAGGTTGGGGAAGTCATGAGGAGCACGCTAATAAGCAACACTGGCCCATGGCTTCTGTCTTAGCTCCTGCCTCCAGGTCCCTTCCTTGAGATTCTGTCCTGACTTCCTTCAATAATGAATGGTGCTGTGAAAATATAAGTCTAATAAACCCTTTCCTTCCCAACTTGCTTTTTGGTGACAGTGTTTTATCACAGCAGTAGAGACCCTAACTAAGATAGTCACTATAGGAGTACTCAAAGGGTTAGTGGAATATTGCTAAAAAATTAAAAATGAGAAGGTCAAGAGACATGCTCCAGGAGAGGGAATATGTCAAAAGACTATGGAAACATTCACAATCCATTGATGTCATGTGTCATGGCTGCTCCTGCCCTGGAAGCTGGCTTTATCGAGACCCATTGAAGACAATTAGCTTCAATCTAAAATAACGAAAACCTATTAGAGGCTTGTGTGGAGGGATGTGTGTAAACCTTAGTGAGGTCAGGCGTTTCTTTCCACCTCTGGTTTTGCTCTGCGTGTTAGGTGTTGTACCCACAGGAGTAGCTGTGCTGAGTTCCACTCTGAAGGAACCCTATTAGAATGGTATGCTGTGTGCTTGGTGGACAGTAACTGCACTGCAGCATGGACCTTCCATGTGGAGCTAGATTTCTTCATTGTTTAATCCAGTTCCCATGCTGCTGCCTCTGTAACGCTACCCATTATGCCCGTCTGCATCTCCAGAGCTCATCATCATGTTCTGTTAGCCTATGTCCTTCTCTTAGATGACCCGCCCTGCTGCCCGGTTCCTACTACCCCTCTCCCCGGTATCTGTGATTGATCAGTGCTGTTTCAGCTCTTACAAATACTTGCAAAAATCCACATCTCACCCCCAAAATGTTGTCTGATGCTTGCCAGGCTCTGCATATGCTTCTCCCACCATCTGGAAGGATTTTCTCTGCTCCCCTCTTTCTGGCTAACTTTCCAGCATCTCGAAGACTTAGCTCTGGCCCGAGGCAAGGACATCAGCTGTGTGATTGATTCGTCAGTGTAATTCAAGTTTCAGCATGGACAGCAGAGTAAACCCAGGGACATTACTTGCCTGTAGGAACAAATGAGTCTCCTCTGGGAAACACCGATGTGGACAACCATCCCCGGTCTAGGTCAGCTGCCATTCTCTCTGCTCCTGTAGGATCTCCTGTCTGTCTCCCCAGCTATCAGTGTATACTGGGGAGTGTCTGCGTCTATGCCCAGGCTTCTCTTCCATCTGGTGTATTCTGCCACTAGATTCTAAGTTTCTTATACACAGAGAATACATGCTCTCTCTTTTTTTTTTTTAGGTCGCTGGTCCTGGATGCAGTGGGAACTAAATAAATGCTGGTTAGTGAACAAGGGAGCTGATGTTGATGTTTTCCACTCATTATGAGTGATTTTTCTCTTCCCCTCTCACTGGACATGGAACTCTCGGCATCTGCAGATTGACTGCTGTGACTCAATGAAGAGTTATTGTCTGATTAGTAAGAAATAGATGGCCTTGTAAGGAAGGGGTAACCTTGGGAAGGTCAGAGGTGGTTCTTCAAAATCCAGTCCTCTAATCTGACAAATGGGCATTAGAAAGTCTCTGCTGTTCTGTTGTCTCATAGATAGGCATGTGACAGGGACTTGGCTTACCTGGTTTATTAGGCAAATGCCCTTGGGAAATGGAAGTGAGGGAATAAGGCAAGACAGAGAAAACAAACAAGGCAAGAAAGACTATGCGACTTAATAACCGGCTTCTGTGGAAAAGATGGTCCCAACCCTGCTGGAGCCCCTCTGAGGAGCCCTGCAGGATGGTCCTTATGCACTCAATAGAGATATGTAAGAAACGTGACAGCGGCCCTCATCCCCTTCTGGCTGAAGTTTGATCCTGGGGTATTAGATTCCTCCTAGTTCTGTAACCAAGCAAACATTGCTTTTCCTCCCTGTCCCTGGGAGGTTGGACATGGTCCAGCAGAGGAACAGTGTGACACACAGACTTGGGATAGATGCTAACAGTATGCTGGAAACCGAAGGCCAGGCAGCAGACAGGCTCCAAGATGCGCCACAGAGGAGAGTACAATAGAGTGTGTCTTTCCAGCAAATGTCCCACCTTCTCAGCCAGTTTCTTAGAAAGTAAGATGCTTTGTTAACCTAACATGTGATGGAATGGCAGGGATTTGAAGTATGCCATCTCCTTACATTTTAGCAATGGCGCCTGCCATCCAAAGAAACGTCCTACCCCCTTCTAGCCCTGTCTTCCAACCGCTGTCCTCCCATGTGGACCTCTGCTGTTGAATTAGCCTCATCAAACCCGGCTCGCTTGTTCCTGAAGGATCCTGGAGGAAGCCACAGAGCTCTGGTGATGCTCATTATATCTGCAGGAGCATCGGGGACCTCCAGTAATGAGGGCTCACTCGGCTTGTCTTTTTATTTTCCGTCAGGGAGCCAGTGCCAGCTTTCCCACCCTGTCACCCACTCAGGGGAGGCCTGGCCAGGAAGCAGATGCATGGGAGAGCTGATTTTCTCCTGTATGGGGAGCCTGCTGCAGTGGGGGTGCTCTTGTCACAGACCCACCCACAAGAGCTTCCTGGGAATATGGAGAGGCCCTCATTATGAGGTTTCTCTGGCCTGTCAGCGCCACCGCCAGGACACCTCAGACTCGGCCTCATAATGAGCTCTCGGTATGGCTCCTTGCAGGCTTTCTGTACATACTGGTGATCCCGAGCAGGCCCATTCCAGGGCCGGTTTAGTGTAGTCTGTCTACAGTGAAATAGTCTAGTAATGGTGAGACCAGGGATGCACTGACCTACTTGCTAGAACTTTCCGGTCATGATGATGCTTTGATCCTCTTTTGAAAAAGGAAAGTCTTAAATATTCATATGTTTTCAGCCAATGACTTTATTCTTGGCATGTTGTGTAAGGAAATACTTCGATGTAAGATCCCTCTCAGAGACGCTGCTCCTAAAATTACTTGAACGTGGAGTGAAGGCTAACAATAAAGGGGGCAGTAGCCAAATCTTATGTAATAGTGTGGGAAAATGATACTGGCATAATGTCCAGATAAAAATAGAGATTTTAATATTAAACTGCAGCACAGTCATCCCAATGAAAATGAGCAAAATAAAAATAGCCTATCAAATGTTCTATCAATGGTCGTAATCTTAGGGACTTGCTTCTTCTCCGGACTTACATGTCTTTTCTATGTTAAACACACACTTCCACTCAAATGAAACTTATTTTTCAATGTTATAGAAAATGTGTGTCTAAAAATTGAGTAAAAGCTGTCTTTGCAATTGAGCAAGCACAAGAGAAAATAGACCAGAAGGGAACTCAGAAAAGCGCCGCTGTCATTGTGACAAAGAGCCCTGCTGCATGTCACCTCCCTCTCCAGGGAGTAGAGGAGAGGCGAGGGCTCCTGAGCCTCATTTTTACAGACTCCACAAGTCACAGAGGGTGACTCTCCAGTTCTGACTGACTTCTGGCAGTTCTAACTCACATCTAATTCAGGGTGGCAAACGCCTCTTAGGGACTTGGAGATACGTTTTTTTTTGTTATATCATAAATGTTTTGTACTGTTGCCAAATTACTCATACCATTAGTAAATGCCAAAGCATTTTCAAATCTAAAGATTCAGCAATGTGGAAATGAGCTCCTTCCAGTGTCATAATCTGCTCTGGTCTTTTATGGCTAAGGTTTCTCTCCACCTCCAGAGAGGCTGTGTGTTGTGGTCCTGTTTTACCCCACCTGGCATCTACCATGAAACTCATTATTCTTCTGCTTTCAAGAAGTGTCACAGGAGGAAGGCTGAAGAAATTAGGAGTTTTGGGTTTAAGAGCAAAAATATCTAAAAATAGGCAGTTGTCGACAGAGGGGAGAAAATTTGTTTCCTGGGGTCCCACCAGGTGAGGTCATGACCAGCAAGCAGAAACTGTCACTAGACAAATGTTAGCTTTCAGAACGGCATTTGGTCCACAGTAGGCAAAGGGGCTTTAAACCCTGTCTGAGAATCAGACAGTTTAGCTTATTCCTGGCAGCTCCAAAGTCTTTCCAGACCTCATCTGTCCTAGAATCACGAGCCTCCCGTGCTTACCCAGAATGCAGTTCTGCTCACTCCGGGTTAGCCTATTTGCAAGGCTAATATAATCAAATTTTTACTAAACTGATTGTGGTTTATTCCAAACAGTGCCTAATTCAAAGCAACTGCTCATCCCCAGCTGAGTTTGGCCCTATTGTTCTTGGGCAAATAAATAAATAAATAAATACACAAATGCAATATATGGAAATCCAAACATAAGCAAATAAATTAGGGGAATGGTTATTTTGCAGAACAAAAGGATTCCCTGCAGGGATTCCTTAAACTGTGAGCTTTCCAGCAGCATTTACAGTGTAATTAGATTAACCAAAATGTGGTTAACACCCAACTCTAGAGTCTCTGCCTAGTTCCCTCTCTAAGGAACCCAAGCTGCCCTGAGCCTGGAGGCTCAGTCCTGCCCGGCGAGCTGGGAACTGAACTCCCTGCCTGGAGATTGGTGTAGAATGCCCAGAGCCCTGCATTGCTGGGGATCATGGCAACGTCCATATTTGTAATGACTGGGTTTTGGTGTCTCTGCAGGGTCTTCAGTGTTGCTCTTCTGCCTTGACTTGGATCTGTCCCACCTTCACCCTTGTCCTTCAGTCTTCTCTCCATGGACTGCTCTTGTACAAGTCAAGGTTGGAGCTGGGCCTCCCAGAAATGGGAGTTCTGCGTGATGAGATGGTGGCTAGAGGCACTGGGAACTGTAAGGGAGGCCCCAGTAGGCAAGTGAGACATCTGGAGAGCGGGTAGCACAGGAGGCAGCTACTACACCTGAGGATGGGCTGAGGGAGGGCAGAGGAAGGATGGTTCCAGAGGACAGAAATAGAGGCTGTCCAGCTAGAACTGGAGCCCTGGAGGGTGGGACATCCTGGACTGAGATGAAGCCATAAAGGGAGAAAGCACAAAAGAGAGGTGAGGCCTGGAAAAAATGAAGCCATCCTTCCTGCCTTCTAGTATGCAGACTGAGCTTTCTATTGGGTGACTCGAGCTGAAAGCCAGGGATGGTAAGAAAGCCTGGGAAATACTAACTGCAGGGTTCGGGTGCCGTGAAAAGAGCAGAAGAGAGGCCAGGTAGGGAGCAGATCTAGGTTCAAACAGACAGTGCTCTCGGGATGACATCTGAGCAACTGAATTTGCTGAGATGGGACCTGGGTTCATTCAAGACCTCAGAGGCCAGGATAAAAACAGTAAGCCAAGAAAGAAGCGGTCATAATAGCAGCTACTACTTGTCAGTTGCTTACTCATAGCCATTTGTATCTTTTGTTAATAGGAGAGAGCCACTTTTTGTGCAAACATTCATGGAGGGATGCAATTAATGCCCACACCAACCAGATGAAGCCCGCATTGCTATCTTCATCTCACTTTCTAAGTAGGAAAGGGAGACACAGAGACATCACATCATTGTTCGGGGCCACACAAGCATTAAAGAGCTGAAGCAATATCCAAATCTTTGCAGCTGGACTTAGAAGTCCCTGTGATTAACTTTGCTATGCTACCTAGCTATGCTTTCTCGTTAGAAATTTCTCTAGTTTTGATTCCCTTGCTCAGGATAAAACAAAAAATCCATTTCACAAAACTCTTGTGAGATTAGGCACATGCATACCAGCACACCTGGCACACAGAAGACTAAATTACCTTTGCACTGTCAAGGAGTTTCCCTGCTGGGAAGGGAGATCATATGATCAGCTCTCCCCCCCACCCCCGCCCCATAGGACCCAGTTAAGTCTCCTGTTTCCCTTGTTGTCTTCTAAACCTTGCTCTTCTCTTTTAAGACCTGGACCAGCCCCCATTTCAGCTCAGTTATCACCCATGTCTCCCATTGATATTATGTGGCCATTCTCAGGATAGCCAATAGTCTCTAGTAAATCAATTATTTTGGATAGTAATAAAAATGTATCGATCTCTGGTTATTACCAGATCTTACTGAAGTGTTTACAAGAAGAAGGGTTTAATTTTGTGCCATTTTTCAGTGCCATCCATACTGGTGAAGGCTGAAATATACACCACTTTCAATACTATGCAATAGCTTCAAATCCTACAATTCCCTTTCACCTCTAAATCCTTAATCTACAGCAGCAGCTCTCAAACCATGGGCTGTGATCTCTTTGCAGGTCAAACAACCCTTTCATTGGGGCAACCTTAGCCCATCAGAAAACATAGATATTTACATTACAATTGATAACAGTAGCAAAATTATAGTTATGAAGTAACAACAAAGATGATTTCATGGCTGGGGTCACCACACCATGAGGAACTGTATTAAAGGGTTACAGCATTAGGAAGGTTGAGAACCATTGCTCTACAGCTTTCTGAATTGTGAATTATGAAATGGGAGCCAGGTTCTTCCTTGTTCATCTCCATAGCATGAATTGAGTGATATTATAAAAGGAAAAAATATTAATAAACACAGCTAGTGTATCTCACTTACTGCATGGTCAGTTCTACACTGCATTCTTCCCACAGCCCTTTTGAGTAGATGCTGGCTGTCTTTGAAGTACAGATGAGGCCCTAAATACATTTGGAATAATTTTTTGCTCAAGGTTACAAATCTTATAAGTTACAGGGCCAGAATGTGAACTCAAGGCATCTGGGCCCAGAACCAAAAAGTGTTAGCATCCCTCTGGGAATCATTTTGCCTGTGTGGGGTATTTTCTATTCTGAACTTTTGTACAAGTAGACAATTTAGGTCTCAGTGATATCCAGTAGGGAGGAAATATATCTACATTAGTATGGAAATCTTGTGACTTCTTTCTTCCTCCCTGGTAAAAGTGAATTTGTTATAAACCTAATATATATATATATATATATATATATATATATATATATATATATATATATGTGTGTGTGTGTGTGTGTGTGTGTGTGTGTGTGTGTGCATATGTTTACAAAATATGTACTTTGATTTACTTGTGTATGTCTGTGTAACTGTATCTCTTTATGTGTGGGCACTCTTGAAGGTCAGAAGAAGGTGCCAGATCCTCTGCAGTTTGAGTTGTAGATGTGAGCTGCTGGGCATAGGTGCTGGAAACTGAACTCAGATCCTCTGAGAGAGCTTCCAGCCCTCTTTACCTCAAAGTCACCTCTCCAGCTGAATCCTATTAGTTTTAAAACATGTATTTTAGTGTCTTCCTCAGGACTCCCGTGACCTCTCTACTGTGTCATGATCATCTGCTCTTCTGTAAGTGTTAAAAACAACATGTATCTACCAGAGCTGAAAGCACTGCCCCTTGTTGGCTTTCACATGTTACAGAGCATATGTGTAGATTCCCTGACCATCTTTGAAGCATCACAGTGTGGAGAATGAGACCTCTTCTTGTGGCCAGTACTAACCCTTTGTGTACATTAGAAAAGACTTCCATCTCAGGACCGGTTAGGAAGAAGACCACCTTCTGGGAAGATGAATAAGGAAATTCCTGTTATTTCTTTACATCAGACTACAGAAAGACATCAGCTTGGCAAGCAGGATGCTTGTGGGTTGAGTATTTGCCCATTCCTGCCCCTCGGCAGAACTTCATGCATTGGGGACACTATTGGCATCCCTTCTCTCTCCTTAGTGGCTCTCTTAAGGCTGTGATGAGGTAGGAACATGTAGCAGAAAGTTTAATAACAAGAAACTAAAAATCATAACATAACCCCTCGCGTACCCCATTAGTAGCCAAACTAGTCCTTAAGTAGAACCCTATAAATAGAAGCTCCAAACAGCAATCAGGGCCTCCAATACCCTCACTCATGTGGCTCACTGCCAATCTTGACAGTGTATCCTTCTCAAATCTGTGCTATTGCCTCTTCCCGATAAAGCTTTCTTGTTCCTCTAGCAGATCTGTGCTAAGTTTTTAGTACTTTGGGTAAGAGGCCAAGAAACTGGGAATACTGGATCTTAACTCTCACCACTGGTAATGGTAATACCTTCCAAACACTTATTCTCAACCATCAGGTTTCTACACTGTGCCCAGACCCTTGGAAAGCATACCCCAGAATGCTTCTTTCTTCTGAGCAGGACTCACCTGCCCCCTTTCTTGACTACGTATAGAAGTCACTTTTTGGCCTAATTCTAAGCCAGTAAAGCTTCTAAATGAGACTCTGTCTTCCTGAAACTCCTGTGTGGTTGATCCATGAATGTTCTGGAATTCAGGGCAGAGAAGGAAGTGCTTTTGCTGCATCTTTGAGCCCAGAGGAGTGTGTGCATCTCCCCTGCCTATGGCTGGCTACTCACTTACCTGCCTCCAGGATTCAGATGGTTAGTTAGGCCCCAGGTCTGTGGCAGGTGAAGGCAGCATGGCTATATTGGATAAGCAAGAAGACAAACACACAGCCTTTAGACATTCTAAGCAGACATGTTTAATTCTCCCGCAGTAATTAAACCCATCCATCTTTTTCTCTGGTCCACAAGAAAACTGATCAGGTATATAAGTTTCCACATGCAACATCCTTAAGCTATACGGGTTTGGGCATTCCGGTGCTACTACAGTGTGACAGGAAAAAGATGTCTAAGCTAGTGGTTTCCAAGGGTTTTATTTTGAGTCCACATTAACAAATGGTTTTAGAAAGTTTCTATGCTTGTATGCCTACTTAGTCATTATTTATGTAGAAGTTCTCTGACTTAAAACAATTCTGTTTTGTCAACTTATACAATTGGAGGTATCTGGGAGGGGAAATCTCACTTGAGAAAATGTCTTCTAATTGCCTGGAGGCAAGTCTGTAGAACACTTCCTTGATTAATGGTTGATGTGGGGTAGGGCCACCCCTGGGCAGGTGGTCCTGGTTCTGTCATAACGAAGGTTGTCTAAGCCATGAGAAGCAAACTGGTAAGCAGTGTTGCTCGATAGTTTCTGCATTGGTTCGTGCTCTCAGGTTCTTGCCTTGCGTTCCCGCTCTGACTCTGCTCAGGGATGGGGTTTAACCTCAGATTTGTGAGCTGAAACAAACCTCATGTTGCTTTTGGCCATGGTGTTTATCCCAGCAATAAATAAGCAAACGAGGACAACTGGATTCTTTTCAACTTTTTGATGATGCAGTAGAAACTGTATTCGTAATTTTGAATTTTGGTCTTTTCCTGGGCTATTCATATGTGGCACAATCCTCTCTATTAATATTGGGCACTGACAATGACTGGCAGCTCCTACAGCCACTCAGTCATCATGGTAGACAGCCAATGGCCTACAGAGTATGTGTGGGTAAACTGATTTTTGTGGGTTAGGTATACTACATACATTTTCAATGTGAAATGTTTCCAACCTAAGATGCAGAACAACTGCTTTTATTTCTTCATTACATTCATGCTCTCTATTTATGTGTGCATGCAACAAATGAATGAATATGAAAGTAAGAAACCACATATTATGATAGATATGAGCAAGGCTGGAAAGATGATGACTCAAAGGGTAAAAAAATCTCTTGCTGATGAGCTTAGAAAACTGAGTTGAGTCTCCAGAGTCCACATAGAGGTCGAGAGAAACAAAGGACTCCACAAAGTTGTTCTCTGACCTTCACCTTCAAACCACATCATGCACAACCATGTACAGGTGCATATGCATACAAGGATGTCACGCACACACCTAGAATAATAAATAAAAGAAAAAGATTTAAACGTCAGTTTTGAACAGGAGTTCTAATGTGTCTTTACATTGCGGTTAATCACTGCCTACTTCCCCAGAAGTCTCAGAAGTACACTGGGTACTAGCACAACATTGAAGGAGACCTTATTCTCTCCTTCCTGTGACAATGGTAAGGAATCAGTCAGACCCGAGTTGCAATCTTGCTACTGACTATGTCACCCATGTCACTGACTAAGTGATTGGAGTACACAATCTTATCTCTATTATCTTAGTTTGTGTATCTGTAAACCGTATCTGTGAGCCTGGCCCCATGCTGAGGTACTGGACTTATGAGGACATGAGTCCCTTTGGTTAATTCCAGAGAGAATTTTATCAAATTTCTGAATGTTTTCTGATGACTTGGGTTGCTGACTGAACATACTGATTCCTGAGCCCTCAACCAAATATAAAGACTAGGCCAGAAATAAGGGGTCTGCCTTTTACATGTGTCCTAGTGATTCCTAACTATGAAGAGAGAAAGAAAGGTAATCAGATGGGTAAATAGTCACAGTAATGGTGGCATGTCTAGTAAAAAGAGGTGTGACAGAGCCCAGAGGGAGGGCATTTATTCCAGACTGACCAGTTCCAGGAGACAACTATGTGAGCCATTGCTCTAGCTCTTCTGGCTGTCTCACAGTCAAGGGAGGTTTAGATCCTATCTGATTCTACCAGAACATTAGTTGACCTCCTACCTGGTCCTTTGAGTCTACCTGTTCTCTCCCTTTTCTCTTACCATTTGCAGTGTATGCTCAGTGGCAGGCTGCATGGAGACCTGTAGAGTCCTACACTACAGTAGACAGAGTGCGGTGACTGAGCTGTGGGAGGGCACAGACTCTTCTGCAGGCCCGGCACACTGTTGCTGTGTGAAAAGCCTCAGGGCACGATAAAGAATTTAGTGGTTTGTTTATACCCTGCCTCATTCCAAAGTATCGTTTGAAATGTCTTCAAGATATATAAATAATACAAGTCAAAAGATAAGTGAGCAAAGAACAACAGGAACAACAAAGAAAAATCTGTATTTATTTGTTCATTGCATGTATGAGTTATCAAAACAAGGGCAGAACCAGTAAAGAAACTGTTTCTATTCTTTTTCCTTAACTGGTTGCTAGAAATCAATCCCAGGGCCTTGTACACCCTAGGTGAGAGTTCTGCTACGGAGTTATGTCCCTATCCAAATTTAACATATGGTCCTACACAGCTGTAACAAGATGCAATGAATTTGACCATGATAGCATTATTTTGGAAATGCCGCAAAGATATATGTCCAATGTGTGATGGAGTGAATGATAGCCTCACAATCCTTATGCTAAGTGAAGTTCCCTGTAAGTATTTAGAGTGTAAGTACAATGTCTTTTTCGCCATATATTTTTTTATGGGGACACTGCTAGGGTTATCTGGTCTACCTGACAACAGAGGCACCCACCGAATGATTCCCCTGATCTCTCAAGGCAGCAACTCTACAGTCTCTGCAACCACCCTACACAGCCACATTTATTTCTAAGTGCTGAGGCAAATGCGATATCCTGAAACCTTGTTTAATATGTCCCATCCTTCTTGGGCGCTTTCCTTGGGAAGTTGTTCATTTCCGTTCACGCTCTCAATCAGTTCTTATTTCCTCGGGAATCCTTTTCTCATCTAACCAGTACAATTTATCCTTTTCTACCCAGTTTTGGTGTTACTTTATTCAGATTTCTCATTTGATATGAGCTAAGGCATGAAGTATGCATGTACTACTCTCATTATCCTATGATTCTCAAGCCCAGTAACAAGGAACACAGAGGACACTTGGATGCAGACCCAGGATTGCAATGAGAGCCCTACATGGAACACTCACCCTGCAATAGGTGCTATTGGGTGGAGAAGCGACATGACATGTCCTTGCTCTCTAGTCCCTGCAACAGTCCACAAGGTCAGGAGCTCTGTGAAGTCAAGGGTTGTTTCCACTAACCACACCTATAGGATCTTTTTACTCAAATTTGAAGGAATCTATCCAAACCGCATTGAAAACACTTTTCTTTATTCCATTTCCTCCACTAAATTACATGCGTTCTTCAAGTTTGCAGCAACTCTAAGAATCACCAACCTTATTTCACAGATAAAGGAATGAGGCTCTTCACTTTTCTTCATCTTTGCAAGCTTCAACTTCTTCAAATAAAACACTGGCTTAAAAATGTTATTTACTTTCCAAGATCTTTAATAAAGCAATGGCATACTGTGCATACATTGTCCCACTATGACACTTGACTAAGCATGGGCTTTGGGAACTGTAATTCTTTCCTTTCTTGGTCTTACATTTTTACTGTATTCTTTCTTTTTGTCAGGGATTGCCCAGAGTATTAATTTAAATAATTTATATTGCTAATGACTTTCTCTGGCCAACCTTATGAAGCAGGTATGAGTTATGATTTCCACCTGGAAGGTACAGAAGACGTTAACAATTTGGACAAGGTAAACACAGCCAGCTGGAAGCAGATTGGGACTCAACTCAGGGAGTTTGATTCTGCTCTAATGTTGTAAACAAATCCTTCAAATCCAACACCCAATACACAGAGTGCCAGAATATATTGATAATGCCATAGAGACACAGAGTGACATAAATTGGAATGAAAGGTTTCCTGTGACCCAACGTGACCTGGCTGCTGAGGTTTCAGTTGATACTCCTCAAGCCTACCAGGGGAAGGACCCAAAGGTGAGGGGATGCACACAAGTGAAAGTTCAGGGAGAGAAGTCAGTCCATGCACATGTAAAGCTCATTCTGGCTGTTTCCCTGCAGATCGCAGTTGCTTGTGTTTCTGTGGTGTTCAGATTTCCATTGCTGCTCTTGCTTTCTGCTGCATTTCTGCTTTCTGGCCCTTCTGGAGCCTGAATGGGCCAAGTTTGTTCCTCAGTGATTTTTAATATCTAACACCCATATCTGCTTTCCTCTTCAGGACAAAAGTATGTATGTTTAGCCTTTGCCAGCCTATAGCTACTACTTCAGGCAGGGCTACAATCAAACATTAACCCATGAGGCTGGGGATATAGAGCAGTGGAAATAGGCTCACCTAACATGCCTAAGATCCTAGGTTCAAACTCCATCATACCAAAAAACAAGAAAACACTGTTCTGTCTGAAAGACTTTCCTACTCCCCGTAAACGCTGTGAGGGCTTGTTGCCAGTCTTGCTTTTGGTCTGCATGTTCCTGTATGTAGCTCCTCTGCCCCTCACAATCCTAGTGTTGATTCTCTTAGTCATTCAATGGGCATTCAGAATCTCTCTGAATGTGGAACTTGTAAATTCTACCTAGTCAGGTATCTTGTTCAGGGATCCCCTCTCTGCCTCTCAAGCGCCGGGATACAGACAGCTGCCACACCTACCCAGCTTTATATGGGTTCATAGGATTTAAACCCTGGTCTTCACACTTGGGTTATCCACTGAGCCATCCTCCTGGTCCCTCATTTAGTTTACTAGTTATTGACTTTGAATATTTCATAGGTCAGACTGAAATGAGCTGAGTGGATCAGAAGCATGGAGTAATTTAAGCAAAGCCCTTCCTTCCGTCACTTGCCACTTAGAGGCTCTGTGTGGCAATTTTAAGAATCGCTTTATAGTATTCAGATATGGTACGTTATTTTTCCCAGAGGCTCAAATTCCTCCAGCGGCTGGGAAGCTTTCCAGTCATCAAAGGTGGTCAAGTCCTGTGTGATCAGACTCTGTCTCTGTTATGGTGTTATTTTGTCTACAGGTGGAACTTATGTCTACCAGCCGGCTGCCAGTGTAGGCACTAGTGCCTAGTGCCTGGCAAGACAGAAAGCATCGGTGGGCTCTGACATGAGGAAGAAGATAAGGACATAGTGACAAAGACATGACCCCTCTTCCTGACACACACACACACACCAGATATACACACACACACACCCACACCAGACGTACACACACATCACACACACACAGACACACACACACATACACACAAGCATACACACCAGACACACACACATACACATACACCACACACACACACACACACACACACACACACACACACACACACACACAGTTAAGGCTCTCCACGGCCAGCTTCCCATAACTGCTTCCTGGCAGCTCCAAGATCCACTCCACTCTTAGAGTCCTAGTAAATGTCACCCAAGTAGCTAAGGATTTTTCCACACCAGAGTGTTCCCAAGATAGCTCATCTCCAAACTTTGAGTCACTTTGTAGCAAAATGAGGGAGATCACCTAAAGGAAAATTGCTGTGGTTTACATGAGAGACAGCAGAGTCCAGTCAGCCTCCATGGTGTCACGCCCCAGATTTGTCCCATCTTGTTAAAGGCCAGCTCATGGAACTGGCAGCCACATAGTCCCAAGCTTGCATGGTCAGGGCCAGAGTCTCCATGGACTCCAGTCTGCGAACCAAGGAGAAACTGGGGTGTGACACACACACACACACACATACACATGACAGTCAGACAGACGACAGACAGACACACAAACTGTGCACCTCCATTTGCACTCCACTTGCTTAGTTTCTCTTTTTACGATGCTGCCATCTCTCCTGGGGATTTCCAGGACTGCTTCAGTAAGTAATATTTTTGATTTTGATTTTCTTTAACTCTGCCATGGAAAATGGAATCAAGCTTACCGACTCATTGGATTAGGGTTCAGAGAGCAGGAGTGGGAGAGCAGCTGCACTACTGACAGGCTTGGGACTGAGATGGTCCCTATGCTCTGGCCACCAGCTAATGCCTTGAACTTCTGCATTTAGCTAGACCCAGCCAGCAGTTCTACCTATCTAGCTAGGGGATCTTTCTCTCCATGAAGTAGGGAATTTTGCAATATATTATTGCTTATGACTCACTTCATTTAACGTGCATTTCCTGAAAGCCTCAGTGAGGAGAAGATGGTCTTTGACTATACTTGGTCACTCTCTTCCCACCCAAAGCAGGACAGTACTGCAGCTTCGCCTTGCTTTGTTTCCGGGGGTCCTCAAAGGTATGGTTTTGGAATAGGACTTTTGGGAAGGCAGGAGATGTGTTTCCTTATTCAACTTTACATTCGTAGAGCCAGACACAAAGTCCTGTTAGGTCTCTGAATACGTACTGAATCCACACACCAAGGAACATGTGTTAGGATAGACTATCAGATTGCTAAAATGTCAACATACCTCCCAACCTTAGTGCAGATACTTGACAACGTTCTTCACCTTTTCAACAGTGTATAGCAGATGCAGGGCTCCCAGAATCCAAGCAAACAGCACATGCCATCAACAGCCTTCCAACTCCAACCCCTAACCCAAGCGTGAGCCATTCCTGCATGCCCCAGCACTTGCCCTGAGGGTCTGCTTCTGTCTGGCCACTCATGAGACCATCTGGCCAGCTTGTCTTCTTCCTTGAGCATGGTGACATAACCTCCTGTCATGCCTGCGTCTCCAGGGCTCAGTGTTGTGCCTCTGTGCTGGGTGGAATGACATTGTCGGGTTTTTCAGTCTTTAACCCTCACATGCTGCATCAATATTTTAGTGATCTGGTGAGCCTTTTTTGCTCTTCTATGGGCATTATTCCTTTATTCTGGCTTTTCTATGCCTCTCTCCATCCTTCCCTCTTAGCAGTGCCATTAGATGGTTAGTGGATTAGATCGCCCAATGGTTAGAGTTTTCCGTTTCTTAAGAGAATTTCATGCATACATACAATGTGCTTTGATCAAATTCATCCCCATCCCTTTCCATCCAGTTCCTTTTCTGTTTCTCCCTCCTACCAAGTTCCACTTCCAACTTCATCTATCCTGTGTGTTTAACCCACTGAGTTCACTGAGTGCTGCCTATATGTGTTTGACCGTAGGGCCCTAGAAACTGCACCCCTGAAGAAAACTGGTTCTGTCTCCTCTAGCAGGCATAAACGCCAATAGCTTCATGACAAGGAGTGGGACTTAATGGGACTTAATGACCCTTCCACATCCATGCTTGGATTTTGACTGACTTGGTCTTGTGCAAGCAGGTCTTTTCAGAGATTTAGGAGGCTAAGAAGTTTCATGAGCTGAAAATCTTCAAGGTAGCAAGGAAAGCTACCATTGCCATTTTGCCTGTGTCTGAGTACTGAGTCCAACTAAGCTGATGACATAGACCCGGTTCAAGGGCAGGGCAAAGAGCTTTGTTGTTCCTGTCTAAGCCATGGATCAGAAAATAAGATGCTAACCTTCTCATTTTTCTGCCTTGTGTTTCATCCAGACCCTCAGTAGGTTGGCTGATAACCATATATTGGGAAGGAGTCAACTTTACTGGATCCACAGCTCAGATGCTAATATGGCTTGAAAGCATCCTCACATGCACAAACAGCAAAAATACTTTATCTAGCCAACCCATGACTCAGTCAAGCTAGCATATAAATAATCATCATAGTTTAGATGGTTCTGGTTTCAAATTTCTTATGACTTTGAGCCTTGTCTTTCATAGCAACATAGGCCAACTTATGACCCACATGTGCATATAAAATTACAATATTAGTAGTACATGTTGCATTGTGCTATCAAGAAGGTTGAAAGAATACACATGCAGGATACTCATATAGCAAGCATTCATTAAATGCTAATTCATACTTGTCACCATTATTGGCCATAGTGGAGGTCAGCTTTAATTTTCAACTTGATACAACCTAGACTCATTTGGAGAAAGTCATAGTAAAAAGCCATCTACACTGGGTTGGCCTGTAGGCCAGTCTGTAGGATATTAATTAATTAATTAATTAATTAATGTAGGATGATTCGGCCTACTAGGGGAGGCTCCATTCCCTAGGTGAGAGGTCCCGAACTGTGTATGAGTGGAGAGATTGAGCTGAGCACAAGTAAGCCAGTAGCATGTATGCACCTGGGTCTTTCTTCTCTTGACTATTGGTGTGATATGACTGCTTTTTGAAGTTCCTGTCTTAGCTTTCCTACAATGATAGACTTTTATCTGAAATTGAAAGCTAAAATAAGCCCCTTTCTTCCCTACATTGCTTTTCATGTCAGGATGTTTTATCACAACAGCATGAAACTGGGGAAGTCACATATTTCATATTAAACACTATTATATGTGCTGTGAACAACAAAGAAAACTTATTGTCTCACAGAGCTTACATTTGTGATGTAATCCTTTGGTTTCTTATTTTCCTGTACATCTTAAGTTGTAGCAGCCACTTACACCATAGTATAAATCAGACAGTGGCTCCTTTCAATGTGATAAGGAGAAATGAAAGGTCATAGAGCCACTATCCCAAAGGAGAAAAAGGCTAGTTCATGTGATTCAGGAATTAAACCACCAGCAGTTACAGAATTTCATTGTCGCCCCCTGTCTCTAGGCCATGGTCAGCAAGTTTAATTTGTTGTTTTGTGTGAGCAGCCACAGGGCTTGGGCCATCAATTTTTTTCTTCGATGGCTGTGAAGTGACTCACTATTAGCCTTGTATGATTACAACATCTGTATTATGATGTTGGGGACACAGGGCTGCTGCAATTTATTCCCTTTATTTAGTTCACTATTTCACTCAGTGTATCACTGAACTGCAGCATTGATGAACAACTTTCCTCTCCTCTCCTGGTATTCCTTTTCCTTGCCCTGCTGTCTCGGTTGATGTCTTGTTTAAAGGGAAATGTGTGCATATCCTAGTTTCTTCCATAGTGGCTGACTGGGGGAGGCTGTACCCAGAGCAAGCTGCTCTCCGTGGTGCTGAAAAGAACTCACTGCAGGCTTAGCAGCTACAGGTTCTCAGCCCTCAGCAGTTTCCTCTGCAGGTTCTCTATTCCCAGTAGGTACTCTACCCCCAGCAGGATGCATGTGCCTTTTCTTTTCCAAGGCAAGATTTTCTCACTGCCCTGTGCTGTTTCTAGCAGGCTCTTATTCTGCTCTGGCTTTGAATCGTACAGGTGACTCCATTGATTTATGGCTCGTCTTTGAAGTGGGCTGCCCTATTAGAGACAGTTTGTCCTTGCTTTGGGCATAGATGTTCTTCAAACTGGAGGATCCAGAGGTGAGAAGGCCTCCATGAATTAGCTGTGAAGTTATTGTAGATTTGGTGTACAAGAATAGTTAGCAAATTTGGATCCTTCACAAGACTCTCATTTAATATTCACTGGCAAGAACAGCTGCTCTTGGTTTAGGGAGACTAATTGCCTTTCAAATTGTCCTGGAAGCTTCCATCCATTTTGATCACTTTGTGGGGTTAAATATTCACTCATAATCACACCAAAGGAAGCCAAACTACAATGACTTCTCTCAGATTTTAAATCTATTGTTCATTTTTTTTAATTAAGTGTGTGCCTGTGTATGCTCATGTGAGTTCAGATGGTGGGGACTGAGGTCCTCTGAAAGAGAAGTACATGATCTTAAGCACTGAGCCACCTTTTTGGCTCCTTCCATCAGACTTAGAGTCTCGTGTCATTTGGTCCTCAGTGACCTTACTGATGGTCAACAGGAAGATGATTGGGATACTTGGAGCCTCTATCTTTTTTCAGGTAGTTCATTACAGGAATGACCTTGAGGATCATATCATAGCTCTTGGCCTCTCTTCATTGCCTTTTAAAGAGGGCTAGTTGTAATCATCCTGTGATATTTATTAAAGATGGTAAGAGGATGCCCTGACTTGGTTTATATGGACTTTGAAAAGCATAAATCTATACTATTGTGGGATATTTGATCACACTGTGTGAAGCTGTGTCTGTCCTTCCCCACCTTCATAAGGCACCTTCTGATTGGTTTAATAAAGAGCTGAATGGGCAATAGCCAAGTAGGAAAGAATAGGTGAGACGTCTGGGGAGAGAGAGGAACTCTGGGGAAGAATCTAAGGAATGAGGATTCACCAGCGAACGTGAGGAAGTCAGACGTACAGCATGGAAGAGAGATAATCAGCTAATGGGAGAATATATATATATATATATATATATATATATATATATGGGTTAATTTAAGTTATAAGAGCTAGTTGGAAGCAAACCTAAACTAAGACTGGGTTTTCATAATTGATAATAAGTCTCTGTGTCATTTTTCAGAAGCTGTCTCTGTGTCATTGTTTGGGAGCTGCCAGTCCAAAGAAAGTCCAACTGTGCTATACAGATAGAGACATCGTAACATGTGATGCCCTGAAAAGGCAGAAACTGACCAGGCCTGGCAGAACAGACCTGTAATCCCTGCTACTAGAGAGTTCGAAGCAAGAGGATTGCAACTACAAAGCCTGCCTGAGATACAGAGTGAGTTCAAAGTCATACGGGGCAGTGATTAGAGAGACATAGTCTCAAAACACAGAGTAGGAGGGCTGGGGATATAGCTCAATGATGGAGTGGCATATTCACGGTCCTAGGTTCAACCTTCAGCATTATAATCAGACCAGAAAAAAACATAAGAGAAGTAGATATTGGTAGTTGGAATAGAAGAGGGAAAATTGGATGGCAGAAGCTACAAGGATGTTTGTTGAATAGAGGCATGGGAAAGAAGAGCAAAGCTCCGGGACAGCTGGAACAGCAAGTAGTGAAGAGCTGGCAGTAGGTTTATGGTTAGGAGGAACAGTACAGGAAAATTAAGATAATTGGTGAGCACAGGCCTGGCAGACAATCCAGAATGTTCATGCTTGTATTAATCTATAACTTATCTAAGGCTGTCCAATCCTGTGTGTTATTGAAGAAGCAGAGAGATATGTCCAACACAGAGTTTCCCTTCCACTCTGTAAAACTAAGGGAGCCTAGTGAAAATGGTCTTAAACTTCTGAGTTAATTTCTTCTACCAAAATGAAATTTTGGATTTGGCGATGGTAGGCAAAAGGATATATGAGAAAAGGGAACAGAGGGGAGACTCAGGAACTAGTGGTATTTATTGGTCAACTTCTTATTTGTTGTAGGGAACTTCTCATAATGGCCCCAGGATTTGGTACACTCACTGTCCCTGCTCACACAGATGAGGAAATGAAAACATTAGAGGCCAAGCCTCAACATGTGTACCTGAAGGATGTGATGTCAGGGATCAAGTTTGTGCTGTCTGGCTCCAGAGTTCATATATGTGTCCAGTATAATTACTTGGTTTTGCCATGCTGATTTTATACAGGTCTGTATGGATAGCTGCAAAGCTCATCTTTTTCAGCACAGAAATATCTTAAGAGCTCAGTCTCTTTGCTTCAGGCAGGCTATTATTATTAATTTGTAGCTTTTTATGGGGACCTGGGGATAGCAGTGGCAGAAGGCAGGGCCAGACCTCCCTCCAAGACCTCTGTCAAGACAGGCTGGAAACCCTTCCTGTTCACTTTAGTACTGTCTTGAGGGTTACAGAAGAAAACATCAGAAGAGCAGGAACAAAAAAAAATCATGCATTTATGTTGCCTGGAGTAAAAGGCATCAAGAACTCCCGGGGGAGTGAGTGGAAACCATTAGAACAGATTCCAGGCACAATCTTTCCCATGCACACATGTCGTCAGTTGGAGTCTGGTCAACAATATTTATGTTGTAGTTGGCCAGATGCTGCTAGAGGTCTTGAGACCACAGAGAGGATTTGAAGTCCCCCATTTAACTTTACATTAAAAATGGCCAAAAGAATGTGAGAAGGGATGTAATGTGACTTTGAACCCAGGCCATAAGAAGACTTGCAGCTCCTGATTCCAGCTCTGGAAACTCTCGGAACATGGTTGCTTTGCTGAGTAAAGCTAAGACCCGTGAACAGTCCTCTGAGTAGCAGCCAGCATCACCTCAACCTCATCCAGGGACCATCTTCGCATCAACCCAAGGGTGTGTTGTCTTCAGGTGACTCCTGCTCCAGGGGCTAATGACAATGCCATGAGCATCCCCAAGGATGAACTGCTCAGCTGAGCTCAGTCGAGGGATGATGGGGAAGAAAAAGCTGTTTTAACTTGTGAGTTTGGGGAATTCGTGATGTGGCAATCAAAATCCATAACACTGTCATGGAGAGATCCTGTCAGAGAGTGGGTGGCAGGTGTAGAACAGGTGCTGGCGACATACGGAGTCTGTGTCGCTGCAGTGGAAGCAGATGATGCTGTGGTGGTAGGCTAGACCTGAAGGCCCAGCGAAGCATCCTCTCCAGGCCTAGTCCTGCTGACTCTTATTATAGGAGTTTGGCCAGGCACATGCCATCCTGAGGCCTCTCTGCTTCCTCTCCAAGAATGAGTCTCCATTGTTGCATGGGTGTTTTATTATGCCTGAACCTCTATTTACTTCTCTATAAATTTAGAAGGCATGGAACCTAGAACAAGCTGCACACAGAGGACAGAAGGGCCAGGCTTATTGCCCTCCCTCTTCCTGGAGAGACCAGGAGAATATTTTTAGAGTAGGGAAGTAGGCACAGGCCCTGTGGTCAGAGGCTGGGCTTGGAGTTCTGGCCGCATGTTCTCCCAGTAGCGGGACTTCACCTCTATCAAAAGTCAGAAAGGAAACCTTTGATTCCTGCACTATCTACTCATCTCTTTTGCGCATGAAGCTCCCTGCTACTTATCATGAGTGACTAGTCTTTGTGCTTAATATCAAGCACTGATTTTACCGTATTTAAGCTGAACAGAGCTGGGCTGTAGAAACAAGAGCGATCCCAACATCCTTATCACTTCCCTCTTTGGTCTGCGCTTAGTCCCAACTCTTCTGACGTGTCTTGATGGGACTGAAGGAACCAGGCTGAGTGAGAGGAGGGGTAATGGCATAAACATCGTGAGGCAGGGAGCCATGTGGGTTCATAGCAAATCCAAGCAATATGGAATGCTGGCAGAGCCATCAGGGGGCAGGCTGGAAAGGGTTAACAGAACCAGTGGGCCAGCTGGCATCTGTGCTGGCACTCCTAGAGAGAACGTAAAGGAGCTTCGGTGTCAAGACAAGAAAGAGAAACAAAACAAAATACCAGAGCTTTAGCCAAACTCCCAAGTTACCAGATGGATGGTGAGGGCAACATCTAGCCAACTTCATGTAGCAGCCTCTGGCCAGAAAAGTCCTCAAGCCTGGGCCAGTCTGTGAGCCCACCTGGACAGTTTGTCTCTGTTGGATGGCATACCAGAGACCCAGACTGTCACTGACTGCGTGTCAAGGAGAAGGGTTGATTTTTCCCTTTATTAACTCATGCATCCATGCAGCTGCCCACCTACCCATCCATGCACCCATCTATCAACCTGCACATATTTAACAACAGACATTTATTAGACACCTACATCAATCCAGACACTGCATATTAGGTGACTATACAGCCAAATCAGGGTGACAAAGATGAAGAACACAACATGGTCTTTGCCTTGGAGGACAAAGATCTGCCAAGACTGGATATTGTGGGCCACTATGAAGTGAGCTGGAAGAAAGTTTGTGGTCGAATAAAAAAAAAAAATCTGACGTTTGCTGAAGATTTACTGTGAGTTCTGCAATGTTCTTCACTTCAGAGATTTATACGCATTATCTCATCTAGTCCTCCCCATGGACATGCAAGCTGGGCCGTGCTATTAGCCCCTTTTAGATCTGAGAAACCATCTTCAAGGATGAAGTGACTTGCTTAAGGTTGCAGTGGCTCTGTCTGGATTCAGGCCTGAGTTCATTCTTTGCTGTGGAGGGGAATCTGGGCAGGAGCATGTGCAAGGCCTGGCACCCAGCATGCCACAGGCATCTTGCTACTTAGTAGCAGTGGGAAGGGGTACATGCAGTAGGGTGGTCAGTAATAGCATAAGCTGTGGGGAGGGAGACAGACTCTGCCACTGGTCCCGAAATGGCAGAGTAGCATCGACGTTTGAGGGGTCATTCCAAGCTGGGAAGACACTCCCCCCGATGTCCTAGCGCTCCTCTCAGCTTTGGCAGAAATCGCTTTCTAGTCCGTGGCTGACAACACGCTCATGAAATACAAATTCCTCTTCTCCTTTGCTTCCTGGCTTGCCTCTTGTACGCATATGTGCACTGACAGATGGATGAGCTACCGAGGCAGCTGAGAATCGGAATGAGGGAGGAGGGTGCTGGGATTTGGGGGTGCAAGTGGAGGGGAGACTCCAGTTCGGTTTTGCCAGGCAAGTTGAATGTCTGGGTGTGGAATGAATGGAAAGTTCTGTTTTGGTTTTTAAAATCCTGTATCCTATTACCAACAGGGCGGCTCGAGAATGACGGCAGTGGGGTGGGAGAGATGGCTCACCTGCAAGGTGCTCCCCACCAGCTTCCCAGCCAAGCTGGCTTCTTCTCCACAAGCTATTTTCCTTGTCTGGAGTCAGCTCACACCTAATATGGAAGAATGGCTTTTCAGCCTCTACTTGTTGCTATGGTAGCTTGGGAAGGACTGCGGCAGAGCTGTTGCTGCAGCTACCCCTTCTCCAAACACGTTTGGCTCGGGACTGAACACGCAGAGTTTGAAGATGAGGCGCGTGTCAGTAGATGGTGTGTCTTTTATTTGGGGGAATATCTTTGCAGAGCGCAGAGTGGAAGCTTCTGATGGTCCTTCAGAGCCTTCGCTGTGCGGACTCCAACATACCTGAGGCTCCTGCAGTCTGCTTTCACCCCCATCCCTACTAGTTTGGGGAACGAAGACTGAAAACAGCCCTTGCAAAGATCTCTAATGGTTTAACTGGCTGGATGAAAATGGAAACTATTGTTAAGTTTTAAAAATAATTTCAAATAAATGAGTGCTATAAATAGGAGGGACTTATTTCCAACAGGAAGAATGCTTCCTGCTCTGGAAACGAGACTGTGCCAGGAAAGGCAGTGGTGTGAGCATGGCATGCCTTTTAGGTTGAAGTTGGTGAATGAAACAGGTCGGTGGTGATGGTTGAGGCATGCTCCATTATTGCCCTCAGGGAGGCTGCAATTCAGCCAGTAAGACAGATGCTCCATAATTAGTTACTATGGGGAGTATGAGGCACCAATGGGCACCCATCTGAGGGGTCAGGGAAGGCTCCCCTGAGGGAGAGAGGCTCAAGAGAACCACAGAGAGTCATGGCGCATGGACCTGGCTGTTGATTTCTAGGAAAGGGGTCAGCACATAAGACTTTTGAAGGGAACAGCAATTGGTTGGTCTGTTAGGAGGATGCAATAAACACTGTAGCCAAGAGTAAGAAGGGATGTTGATGTCGATGTTTGTGATGGGGAGTTTCTTGAAGGGAGTGGTTACAGTTGAAGTACTATAATGTCCCCGGCATTGTTCTAAGTGTTTTCCATGTGTTAATTTAGTCCACACAGCCACCTTGTTGCATTTTGCAAATGAAAACCCTGAGAAACAGAGAGATGCAATGACTGTCTAAGATCTCAACAAAGCATGTAAATCACCTAGTTTATTCTAGAGCAAGCAATAGGGCAGCGGTAGTCTAAGCTTTGGGTGACTAGAAGTCACGGGAAGTACTGACTGGGCAACAGAACCCTGTACTGCAGGCAAGTGTGTGCACTAGGTGTGGAGTAGAGAGAATGGCAAGGATTCCAGGTAGGACTGGGGACGCTGGAGGAAAGGAGAGAAGCAAGTGGATCCGAGGTGCTGGGAGGCCGAGTCCAAGGGCCTTGAGGGCTGTGAGGATATGAAGGGCACAGGCCATAAAGGACAGACCTGAGTTCTCATGCTTCACCATCTAGTGGAACTGTGTGGCTTCAGTTCTTGCTGATAGGGCTGAGTGGGGTTGGGAGCCCCATAGAAAGGTCAGGGCTGAATGCATGCTAGGTGGTGGAAGACAACTGTCGAAAGTCATAAATGAAAGCCTGTCTCTGCCTTAGCGCTCTTCTTTGTACCTAATAGAGACTTAATATGAGGAGATTCTTCCCTGCTTGCTCACCTCAGCTTTCTTTCTTTCCAAACATACAGAACATGTCCATCTCACTATTGCTGGGATGCTCCTTGCATTTTGCCATGCCTCTATCTTTTCATAAAGTCAGTCCATTCCAACATATGAACTTCTTTTGTCAGAACTGCTTTAGGTCTTACAGTTTCTGTATCTCTCAGTAAAGCCACCACAGATGGTCAGATCTCCTTTCAACACTTGCTTCTGTACTAAACAACAAGATCCTTGAGAGAAACTCCAGCTCTCTGCTCCCAAACTTTCATGAGTATTGCTTAATTTTAAACCATTATCAATTCTGCCTAAGGACAGCCATCACTATCGCCATCATCATCACCATCATTATCATCATCACCATCATCACCATCATGACCATCATCCTCTAATACAGATAAAAAGCTGAGACCGAGGAAAATCTAAGTGACTCACTCAGCATGGCATGGTTGGAACGTGAGAGGATTTAGACACTCCAACACCATCCTCTTTCAAGTGTAAGCTTTCAAAACACCTACCAGAAGTCAGGTTTGTACTCCATGCAAGGTATTAAGCTGAGTGTTTTGCATAGTCACTTTTTGACATTCCTAAGATGGGCATTGGTATCATCCTCAGTTTAATGCAGGAAGAAACTCAAAAGAAAGCAGTTAGACTGCTTAAGGCCATGACTGGAACGCAGGCTTGTCCAAAGCCGAAGCCACCCTGCTAGTCTCCAGAGTGCCCTCTCATCTTGTTTACACACCAAGCTGTAGCCTTTCTGTCAAGTGCCCAGAAAAAGGTGCAATATCTCCAGAAGGAAGCAAATGTGCTATGGCTAAGAGAAGCAGACCTTGGAAGACAGGAGACTCAGGGGTGCCCCCTCAGCAGAATGGGAAGGCTTCTGTATCAGAGGAGGGAAGCGCTCATGCGGACGGGGGCTGTTTCTTTCACCTTGAGCTTATCCTGCAGGTGTTTCCCCTGTGCCATGCAGCCTCTGCTTCCTGCTCAAGGTACTTCTTTCCTTCTCAGGGTCTCCCCCCCTCCCCACCCAGGGTGTGCAGATGGTTGGTCCTGATCTCCTGGAGTCATCTCGTTGATGAGGCCAATATAAATGCATGACGGAGTCCAATTCCAGGCACTCATTTCTACGGAGCTCAGCGGAGCCCATCCACAAAGTCACAGGGAAGGCTCTGAGTGATGGGCTGAGGGAGGTGTTTGAAGGTCAGACTTCTTGCAAGCCTCCTTCCTGCAGCTGCTGGGTTACAGTGGTGGTCACATCTCACTTACTGCTGGGCAGCTATCTATATCCACTGCACGTTTGCAGTCCTGCCATTCTCACCTGAGAGGCTTCCCGTGGGACTCGGAGGTATCCTTCTCAGAAGATGGAACTGTAGGAAGAGAAAGTGGGGCTCACATTCCAGCTGTAACCCTTTGGGGTTGTGTCGCCCCTACACTGAAATTGGGCTTCCTTGTATGCAGATGAAGACAGTCTTCTCCTGCTCAAGGTTTTGCTGTGAGAATTAGTTTAAATGACATATAAAATACTTATTATAATTCATGGAGTAGATTAGGTCCTCACCTTACAATCCTTTTCTTCACCCAAGGGTATGGACCTAATAACTGACCAGGTCTCATCCTGATCTTTTTTGTTTATGAGCTATGTAGGAAGAGACTGGAAGAAGTCAGGCTTATTAATCTCCATATAACCTGTAGAGTAATTAGAGTGTTTATTCTTGGCTCTTTGGGAAGAGGGAACTATAATTACAGGACCAAATTAAATGGCATTATCTTTTATTGTCTCCTACTGTTCGTAAGTTTTCTTTGCCAAGTCCTTTTTAGGAATTGGAGATTTTTTTTTACTACACCAATTTTCTCCTTCAGTGTCTAGATTCAGAACTTCTCCAAAGTCTCTGAATGGAAAGTTTGTTGATATCTCTTGGGTAAGATGAATTTGTGTTTGAAGAGTCCATTTTTCTTACCTATAGCAGAGGTTACCAACTGTTCCCTACAAAATCTAGCTCCTCTTCTCAGTGTAGATATCAAATGTCAAATGACTGTCTGGCCAAGCCTAGAGTTCCCAATCCATTACCTCCCCTCTTCCTTCAATGCATTAAAAGGGATCATGTATTCAGTTGAATGTGGGCGAGGGCTCATGTGTCCCTCCTGGCCTAAGGAGGTTCAAAAAAAGGGTACATCTGCCTCATTCATTTTTTTCACCCATTTGTAGCTTCATGGGAACACCAAGGAAGTCTTGAAAAGCCTAGAAGATTGCAGAATGTCAATCAAATTAATCCTGAATGACTGCATGGAGCATATCCCAGCACAGCTGCTGAGAAGTTTGGAATTTACTCGTGCTGGGTCCATGAGATTCTACGTGTATTTGGTACAGCAGTTATCTTTAGCCTAACAAGCACACAACCTAATTTTCATCTGTTTTAACCCTGCCTAGTGGGATAGGAAGACATGTAAATGAATAAATTTCAAAACGGTGCAGCGAATGCTAGTATAGAAGTAGGAAGTCAGTACTGTGGTCACAGAGGACCCAGAGCGATTTTCCAGAAGGTCGATGGAAACTTCAGAGAGCAGGGGGACTTTGGGAAAGGTTGTTAAAGGTAAAAAGTATTTGCAGGTGAAGGACAAAGAGTGCAAAACTGTTTTAAACAAAAGCAACACCGTGAACAAATGCATGGCACCTGAGCAGGGACATGCATGGGTGGCTGTGAGAAGGTCTCTGTTGAGAAGGAGATTACAGTTCAACAGGTAGACTAGGGAATACAGTCTAACAGCAGCCAGATGGGCTAGGTTGGATGGGGCCAAGTTAGTATGCAGAATACCCTATGGCTTCACAACAGAGATTCCTACCAAGGCTTCTGGGTGAGGAAAGAATTCATAGAGGTTTCTGCCTCACAATGTTGGTGGCAGCATGAGGAGTTGATTTCTGGGGCTGACCTTGCTAGATCTGTTTATGACGTTTGAGCATCAGAGACCACAAGAACATCCTCATTAGAAGAATGTTCAGCCAAAGTCAGGAGAATCCTGTGTAGCTCTATTTCATCCCCAAATCCCTTTGATGAAATTTTATTGGAGAATGTCTTTATCCCAGGGAAATCATAATGCTGGGCATCAGTTTAACAATTTCTGAACCACTTTCTCCTTCACTCTGCTTATAATTAGAAAAAGTGTCCTGTGGATTAAAGTGTCCCTTTAAACTCAACATGGCCCAAAGATCACCCTCAGGTATTCATGCTAGATAATTCTGCCTCACACCTGGTACAATCTTCTTGTTTTGCATGTGGATGTGTGTGTGTGTCTACCTTATTCACTGGTGCAGGTTTGATCTAGCTGTCACTGTTTGTAGCCAATGTAGCTTTCTCAAGGTATCCCATCCCTGCTTCTAAAAGCTGGAATTACAGGCAGACATGATGGGTTATGGGATCCATTATTTTTAGTGTCCTGGGGATCTGAACTCTAGTTCTCACATTTTCCTAGCAAGTGATTTTCCCATCAAACTATCACCACAGCCATGAGTTCCAATCTATTGACCTGCATGGTGTCTGTCACCCATTACCAAGACAGTTATGATTCTAATGATCAGTGAAATAAAAATGGGAGCTGCATCTAGAGGATAAGACTCAGGCAGTTCACACACAACATGGAAGCTCTCAAGTCATCGGACAAGCCTCCCTTTCTGCAGCATTAGTGGCCATTGTCCTATTCAGCACACACCTGCATTCTTGGGTCCTCAGTCCTGTACTGGTCCCTCATTTGTGTTATGAACTCTGAATTCTCTGCTTTGGAGAGGTTTACTGGTTCTCTGTGTTACAGCTAAGATATGTCTTCTGCAAGGCTTTCCCAGAACTTCCCAGACATGTTTGACCTTTTCTTCCTTTGTGAAAACCAACTGTGAGCAACAGAGAAGAAAGAAGTTTGCATTGAAGAACCCATTTCTTTGTTTTCAATATACATATTGTAACACTTAACCACATTTTACTTTTCAGAATGCAGTTTGATAATATCAAGCATATTCTGTAGGAGGAGGGCCCACTTGTTAGGCTCAGTCGCCCAGAACGGAAATAAGCATACAGAAATTGTATTAATTAAATCACTGCTTGGCCCATTAGCTCTAACTTCTTATTGGCTAACTCTTACATCTTAGTTTAACCCAGCTCTAACTTCTTATTGGCTAACTCTTACATCTTAGTTTAACCCATTTATATTAATCTGTATATGGCCATGTGGCAGTGGCTTACTGGCAAAGATTCAGTATGTCTTACTCTGGTGGCAGCTCTATGGGGGCTCCCCGATTCTTTCCTTCTCCCAGCATTCAGTTCTGTCTTCCCCGCCTACCCAAGTTCTGTCCTATCAACAGGCCAAGGCAGTTTCTTTATTCATTAATGGTAATTACATCACACAGAGGGGAATCCCACATCATCTCCCCTTTTCTGTTTAAATAAAAAGGAAGGCAATCGTGTAGGAGGTCCTTCTGTCTATGTGTTGATTTTCTTGGTTAATGAATAAAGAAACTGCCTTGGCCTGTTGATGGGGCAGAATTTAAGTAGGTGGGGAAGACAGAACCGAATGCTGGGAGAAGGGAAGAGTCAGATGCCATGGATTTGCCGCCAGAAATAGATATGCTGGAACTTTGCTGGTAGGCCATGACCTTGTGGTGATACACAGATTAATATAAATGGGTTAAACTAAGATGTAAGAGTTAGCCAATAAGAAGTTAGAGCTAATGGGCCAAGTAGCAATTTAATTAATACAATTTCTCTGTGGTTATTTCAGTTCTGGGTGGCTGGGACAAACAAGTGGCCCTCTCCTCCTACAATATTCACACTGTTTGGCAGCCCTTTGGGACTTTTTTATTTGTAAAACCCAAACTTTGTACTCATAAATAATTCTCCATCGCCCATTTCCCACAGTCCATGGCAACCATCATTCTAATTATTGTCTCCATGAGTGTGACTATTCTCAGTACTAGCAGAAGTGGAGATATACATTACTTACATTTTTGTGACTGGTTTATTTTACAAAGTATTAGTCCTTAACCATCAAATTTCATTTTCATGGTAGCAAGTACCAGAATTTCTTTCCAAGATTAAAAAACTCTCTCTCTCTCTCTCTCTCTCTCTCTCTCTCTCTCTCTCTCTCTCTCTCTCTGTGTGTGTGTGTGTGTGTGTAGGTAAAAAGTCGGTGTTGTGTGTCTTCCTCACTAGCTTTTCACCTTGTTTCTTGAGACAAGTTCTCTCACTAATCCTATAGCTCACTGATTCATTGAGACCTACTGGCCTTTCTTTGCTCCTAAATGCAGTTCTACAATGCTACACCTAATTTTTACCTTGGGATTGGAAGTTGAATGTAGGTCTTCTTTCCTGTACAGTGAACATGTTAGCAACTGAGCCATCACTCCAGCCCTGGATAATACTCTATTGTGTGCATGTAACACATTTGTCTATTCATCTATTGATTGGACATTTGAATAGCTTACACCTTTTGACTATTGTGAATAATACAACTGTGACTACAGGGTATACACCTATCTCCTCAAGATGTTGCTTTCCATTCATCCATTTACCCAGAAGTAGAGGTACTGGATCACATAGCAATGCTTATTTAACTATTTTTTTTTGAGCAAACACTTTACTTTTTTCCTTAGTGATTACAATTTTTTTTGTACTTATCATACTCTCTCCCTATTCAAACATTTTGGCCAATAAAGTTATATTCTCTATTTTATGTTTTTTTCTTTTATTTATCCATTTAAATTTATTTATTTATTTTACATTCTGACTGCAGTTCTTTCAACTACATATGCAAGAGTTTTGTTTTGGATTTTGGATGCTGTTCCATTGATCCACATGTTCATTCACAGCACCACATTCTTTCATGGATGCAGATTTGTAATGAACTATGCAGGTTTGAGATCAGGAAGTGTGTAATTTCCAGCATCATTCCCTTTTAAGAGTGTTTTGGCTATCTGGGAGCCTCTATTGATTACCTTGGAAATTTAGTATGGATTTCTCCGTTCCTGAAGCAATCACCATTGTGATTTTAATAGGGATTAAATACATGGACTGCTTGGGTGGTACTAATATCTTAATAATATTAAATCTTGCAGGGACATGGGGTGGCTTTCCATTTGTTTGTGTGTTCGGAAACCGTTTCTTTTGAATGAGCAGAGAGTGGACTTCTGTATCCCATTTACCCTAATGCTTTCCTAGGTGAGTACGCAGATATAGGGTCTGGACACTGTGATTCTGTGGAGACCCAGACTATTCCTCTTTATGATGCTCCTGTACGTAGAAATCACTGTGCTATCCAGGTTTTCCTTTCTCATTTGTTCCTAGAAAATATGGCTCAATTTTATAATTATATCTGATCTGTTAAAGTATCACAGCTTGGAACACATACACACACGCACAAACATACACACAAGCACACAATATGTGCACACACACATATTGCACACATGATCTTACATTTCTTTAGGTCTTAAATTCATACTGCAATTAACAATATCTCCAACTCATATTTACCTACTGCACATACTGTCATATGTAGTCTTTAGACCATTGTAGATTGAAAGGAATAATTTTTAATTGAACAATATAAATTGTTATCAGTCAAGTTATAGATATGGATAGTGAAATTTGAAGTGTTTGGTAACTTCAACAGATCACCCCTAGCCATAAGTGACAGAGTCAATATTCAAATTAGACTTCTCTGAGTATAGTACCCAAGCTCCAACTCAACTCTTCCCACATAACTGAGTCACTCCTAATTTGCAAACTAGTTAGAAATGGGGGATTGAATATATATATATCTCCATAACTATCTCATCCTGGCCAGAAATGATAGGGTCAAACATTCTCAGAATGTGATCTAAGGCTTTGTGGTGGCTTGAATGTTTTTTAGCCTCATAAACTCATGAGGAGTGGTACTATTACAAGGTGTAGCTTTGTTGAAGTAAATATGGACTTATTGGAGGAAATATGTCATTGTGGTGATGGGCTTTGAGGTCTCATATATGCTCAAGCCATGACCAGTGTCTCAATTTACTTCCTGTTGTTTTCAGATCAAGATGTAGAATTCTCAGCTCCTTCTCCAGCACCATGTCTGCCTGCACACTGCTGTGTCCCACCATGATTATAATGGATTAAACCTCTGAACTGTAAGCCAGTCCCAATTAAATATTATCCTTTATAAGAGCTGCTATGGGTATGGTGTCTTAACAGCAATAGAAACCCCAAGTCACGCTTCTTGAAATAAATGGGACTCCACAAGGAAGACTCTGAATACATTATGTGTAAACATATAAAGGAAGGATTCTAAGAGAGAGTTCTTGGAATTCTCTCACCTCGGGGTTATGAAACAGGAGGCTCATATCTTGGGTTCTTGTTGGATGCTTCTGTAGTCTTTTTGAGATTTGCTTATACTGATATCTACTTGGCATCCATTTCTCAGGAGGAGCCAGGACATCAGTGAAGGATAACCTTTCCTTCCTTTCTCTCTTAGTTGTCACAAAAGCAGATTTCTTGGTCACAGCAAAAGACAAGCTAGATCCAAGGCAGGCAAATGAAACCTTTTTGGTGAAGAATACACATTCATAATGTAAGCTGTAAGCTGGAGGCATTTGGAAGTATTTCTGCTGACCTACTGAGAAGGAAGGAGGGTGATCAATCTACAGAGAGCAGAACAGACAAAGAAAAAATCCCCAGTGCCATTGTTTGAATACCTCTGTCTCCAACCAGACCACGAGTAAGACACTACTTTAACACTAGCTGGGGAAACTAGTAAATTTATTTTATAAGAAAATTATTAATTTCATGTATTTACTTTGTGTGTCACGTTTGTGTGCATCTCTGTGTAATGTATACTTGTGTGTATGCACAGGTGAGTGTGCATGGAGGCCAGAGAGTAATGTTGAGTGCTTTGCTTTATCAGTCTTTATCTAATTTCCTTGAGACAGAATCTTTCACTTAAGTCAGAAGTTGTCTGGTGCTCAGCAAACCCCAGTGATCCAACTGTCTCCACACTCCACAGCTCTGGGGTTACAGGTGTGTGATTACAACCACATTAAATGTTTTAGATGTATGCAGGGTTGGAATGCAGATCCTAATGCTTGTGCACCAAGTGCTTTTTCTCACTGAACCATCTCTCTCTTGCCCCCTCAACTCCCTTTTCTGTGCAGGTTGTTCTGAATTGACATTCTCCTGTTCCAATGCAGAAGAAAAGCAGGAAGGTAGAGCTCAGTAAGAGCGTAGACTAAACATTAGGTCTTCATTCCATCCTTTGTTAGATGGGAACCTTCTGAAAAAGTCTTTGAGTAATCTGCCCCCTCATTTCCTTCTTCATCCATGGAATCATGGGAGCTTTGTGATAAATGAATGAGAATAAAATCCTAGAAGATGAGAACCCAGCACCCACAGTTGTTCTAAATATGCAAATCTATAGAATACTCAGCAGCTTTGGGAAGGATAGAAACTATTCTTTGACGATGAAGAAAATGAGACTCAGCAGGGAGATAAGATACGACTGGGTAGCCCTTAAGTTAACATGCCTAATAGGGGTAAATACCTGGTCAATTCATGGCATTGATGTTTCCTGGAAGTGGAGGGAGGACCCACTCTTGCTCCTTCACCTTGCTGAGCCATGTGTGGAATTCTTTCCCACCCCCTTCCTCCAGGGGAGGCTCCCTCACATCCACCACCCTGTAGGGAGAGAGTCAAACAGCTGCAGAGATGCTAAGATGCCAGGTTGGATTTGTTCAGGTGGATACAATAGCATCAGACTAGCATGGATCTCAAATATTGAATCACGATTCTTCAGACATCTTTGTGTTTAAATCATAGCCCTGTCAAACTCACATTTGATATGCACTAATTAATGCTCCCAGTGAATTGTACCCGATTCTCTCCTTGGTGTGTGTGTGTGTGTGTGTGTGTGTGTGTGTGTGTGTGTGTAGACAGAGATTCCTACAGATCCAAGGGATCTGAAATAAGCATCTGTCATTGTTACATTCAGTGCTTGGCTCGCTGTGGCTGATGGGTGTTTCTTGCATAAGAGCGGTGGGTACAAGTTATTAGACAAATATGAATCATTTATGAGGAAGTCACCTACAGCAAATGAAGCTAATATATTTTTTAGTATCCCTCAAAGCCAAGATCTGAAACTGAGTTGAAGAGGTAAAGCCAAACTCAATGTGTAAATTCATATTCCAACCCTGATAATTTTTATCATACTTTCCCCTTCTTATTTAGAACAAAGGAGCGTTTCCAGCAAGGAGTGGGATTTGAGAGTGGGAGGAGAGTATGTTGGGCTCTTCAAAGTGGAATATCCACAAAATATCTTTATATATGGAGTGTGTTAATGTCCTATTGGTCAATGAGGTGTTCTAGGAATTGACACATCTCTGAACTAAGAAACTAGAGTCTTTGTCTACTGAGTTGTTGCTAGGTACTCCTGGGAAATAGAAGACAGGCTGTCTATGTTTGTCTTTTATGGACCAAGGAAGGCAGATGAACGCTAGACTTGTTTATAACCTGTGGGGTAGATTGGAATGTAATGTCAAGGGAATTGGAAAAGAAAACTATTTCCAAGATCCTTGACCCCAGAGTAAAGTGGAATTGGTAAAAGTCTGACTAACCAAAGAACAGTGCTTTCCAGTGTTGGGAGAGAGGACTGAAGTATTAAACAGAGGGGGAAGAGATGAAAAGAGAGGTTTCATTTTGTTGTTGACCAATCTGGAGTTGACCAGTCTGAGTTCTCCAGCTCTGTGCTGTTTGATCTTAGGTAAGCCATACTACTTCTCTGGGCTGTTTATTGTTGATTGAATTGGGAATACGTCCAAAAGCATTCCTATGAGGCTGGCATCTCATGTGAATGTTATGTATCTTATACACAAAGTGCTTTCATTCTTTTGCTACATCAGTTTCTTCTTCCCATTCCCAACAATTCTACTTTTTGCCTCCATCATGAAACTCATCTGAACTCTTATGAGTTATTGCACATGGTATGTAATGCTTTAGAATTATCTGTTTTTGACATGTAACCTATCTTCTATGATGGCAAATCACAGCAAAGAGAACACAAATGGCAATAGGCTTATCAGTTATAGGAAATACATCTAACTGAGCATGAGAATCCCTTCTTTTCCTCCTCCTCCTCCTCCTCCTCCTCCTCCTCTCCTCCTCCTCCTCTTCTCCCTCTCCCTCTTTTTTTCTTCTTTTAAAAATATTAAGAATACAATAGCCACTGGGAAGGAGCTATCCAACAAGACAGAGATTACATTTTTTAGAATCCTTGAATTTGGGTAGTGCTACGTACTTAGTTCTCACCAATGAAATATGAGCATAAGAGGTGCATGTCACTTCCAGTGAGCAGAGAGGTTTTCCCTGTTTCCTAATCTTGATGTAGACAAGTTGGATGCTGTGACGATTGATATTCCCTGTCAGATTGACCTGGTTAAGAATCACCTGGTTAAGAATCACATCTCTGGGTCTATCAAGAAGCCTCCAGACACAACCAGATAACAGAGGCTCTGGCGTAGTAAATGGAGTGATTATTAGTGGGTTCATAATATTGGACCTCCAATAGGTCACTGGTGGCATGTGTCCAGGGTCCATATTTTGCCCTGACCTCTTTATGTATTCTCATTTCTCTGATTTCTTCTCACTAAGGAGGGAAGCATTAGTCTCTTCCACACGTCCTTGCCTTCCTGTTTCTGCTCGAGCACCAGGGGCGATAGACTGTGAACCAAAGCATTTGAAATCAGGAGCCAAAGTAAATGTTTTCTCCATGAAGTTGTCTCCACAAGGTATTCTGTCACAGTGATGAGGAAAGTTGCTACCACAGAAGTGTGTAGCAGACACATGTACCCTATGCCCCGACTCACAACCTTGTTGCCAACCACCAACTGATTATGAAAATCAATGTTAGATTTGAGCAACCAATGTACTTGTAGCACATCTGAGCCACATACACTAGATTTCTTTGTCGTAACAGCCATTGTTCTTGCTCAAGAGGACAGACTGTATCTGTTTATGGAGGAGGTGGAAGCCACACATCACCAACAGGATCTAATTACCAGTAGCCATGAATTGATTGGGGGTGAGACTAGATGGCCTCCGAGGTCTCCTAATGTCCTCATGTAATGGTGCCAGTGTCCTGGGTTTAATGAATATGTGCCGTGCTCTAGGTCCTATGCTAAGCACTCTGTACCGGGGTCCCCTTTGGACATTGGACAAGAAGTGATGCTAAGTAGGTTAATGGTTGCTGGCAAGCATAGGAAACATGCAGGGTAAGAAGGGAGTTCAAGCGACACGGGTAGAAATTCCATACTACAGTAGCTGAATTCATACATCCCCTCGCTGGGGCTTTTAGAGATTAGATAGCACCATTTTATAGAGGGAGCTGATAAAATTAGAACTCTCCAGAAGTTTGTCCAAGGGTCACTTGTTCCATTAATACGCTTTTATTCACTGTTTACTGTGATGCTATGTGCTGGACTGGCCGCAGGCAATTACAGAGCGAAGGAGAGAAACGTGGGCCTTGACATGGTAGAACTTACAGCCCCGCAGCTGCATCATGAGGTAAGCGAGCTGTCAGAGAGATTGATTCAGCAGAACTGGGATGCCCACATATTGAGAGCCCTGCCACTGGGGAGATGGTATCGGGGCACATGATTTCTGGAGCCCTTTCTAGTCCTCAGGGGCAAAATATACAATAGGTGAATGGGTTAAAAAGGGCCGTTGGAAGCAATCAGGGGACAGAGCAAACAACTGGCAAACAACAGGGAAATGGAGCCAGGTAGAGAAATGACGTTTTTTATACCCAGAATCTGTTCTCTAGTAATTGTTCGACAAATACCAGCCATCATCAATTACTATTAAAAACAATTTCCGCATCATATAAATATCTCCAAGTGTTTCTTATCCACTGAGCAGCACTGTTTGCAGTTCCCAATAAACAAGAAGGGTCATTATTTATGAACTGGCTTCTGTTTCCCATGTCATCTTACTCCGTATGCCATTTTGCATATTTTCCCATGTAACTCTGCAGTAATTTTACAAGGTAGAACATCAGTAGGGATAAGTCAGGCTATTATTCAGCAGCGAACACTCCTCAAGTCTAGGTGGCTTGTGGAAGCAAAAATTGCTTCTCCTTCATGCTGCGTATTCATCAAAGGTCCACGGGTGCCCCCTTTGGTGTGATGAACCCCACTACTCTGCATATTGAGGCTGTCACTGCCACAGTGTCACAGATGGGAAGGAGAACATGGGGAAGTACATTCTGTTCCCAAAGCTTTTTGTATCTGGAAGTGCCACATGTCACTTCTGCCCACAATTTTCTTTGGACAAAGCAACACAGACTCCTTACCTGAGTTTAACTAGGATGAGGCAATACTATCCTGACACATCCCAAAAATGATCCAAGCATCCCGTTTGTAAAGGAGGCACATGTGGGCTTTGTGAGGAGGAGACACAACTTGTTGGAAGGCGGACTACAGGTAAGAAGATGCGGATCCCATCTATTAGACTGCAAGTCTTGTCCCTCCGTTCTCCACCCGTTCCCTGGCTGCCACCTTCTATCTCCTCACAGACTGTCTGGCGCTGCCTCTGTTGACAGATCTCATCACCTTCTTCCCACTGGCTCCTTCTCAGTGTCAACACTTAGCAGTGTCTTTGTATTTTAAGTGACCCCAAACTTCTCCTCTGCCACATAAGCCACTACAATAGCTCTCCATCCACGTCACTAGCGAACCTTTGGGAAACTCTTTCCAAGTGTCGGTCACTTCGCCCCCATGCCCGCATTCTGGATTCTGCCCATATCACTCTGCTAAACGGTCTCTCTGTAGATGGCAGACCTCAAGAGTCTCCTGAAAACCTTGATTCTTCAGCAGCACAGAAACTGCTGAGCTTTCTCTCAGCCTCCACCATCTGTACCTTTGCCTCACATAGCCTCTTCCTGGTGGCTTTCCTCCTAGAACTCCAGCCACACCCCTCAGGGTCTTCCTTTCCCTGGTACTTTTTTGGTCACACATTTTTTAGAGTACCGAGACTCTTTTTGTCATGATTTCACTCACCCATTCTCTCTGAGGAATCCCATAACTCACCCCTTCCATTATCTCAGCAATGATGACTTATTGGAGCCCATGTTAAATGGGCTTTCTTAGGCTATTCTGTACTGCTGTGTCAACTCTGTTTCTGCAGAATCCTGTTCACTCCCCTGGGAGGAATACCTCTGCCTGCCCAAGAAACGCCTCCTGCAAGATATCTCCACACCCCAGCAAAGCAACTCATCAATCTCAAGGGCATTATGCATACAGCCCATCTTTGGCCGTGAGACCTTCTTTACTGTGAGCACATTTGATAATAGTGCATATTCTGTATGTTTATCATTGTTTGCCCAGCCCTGCCTTGAACCTTGAGTTATCTTAGAATAAACGCTTCAGAGAAACCCAGTACAGAGCTCGTGAGCAGAATAGCCGGAAGTCCCTGGTTCTGATGAATCTTGAATCTAGCTTCAATCCCTCAGTAATGGACACTGGTGGATAGAGATAGCGTCTCAGTGCCAGCTAGCCTAGGCCTAATACATCATGGGTAAACAGACCCAGGTGCCTTCTGGACACCATTGCTCAGAGTTTCTATAGTGATTTTTTTTTTAAAAAGAAACTTTCATTTTAAGAAAAGTGATGAAATCATGGATGGGGTTTTAATTGAATCTTGGGAAATCTGAGGGATTGGTCTTTCCTCCAAAGTTGAAACTTATCGTTTAAGTTATTGTTAGAGTCATTTCTCTCTATTGTTTTTATGTGGAAAGGATTTTCTTTGTACACTTTCCTAGTCATTTTTACCCCTTCTCTACTGAGGGCAGGGGATGAAAGCAGTTTTCTGAATGACGGCTCTAGGAACACTGACTGGGCATGCTCAGTGCAATAACCACTTTTCTTGCTATTTTCACCACCCCCTCTGCTTCTGGCTCAACAGGACTGCAGATGTTCAAAGAAAGACCTCTGTGCTTCTACTTTGGATAGCAGCTTATCACCTTTTATTGTGTGCAAGGTTGGTGTGTTTAAAGGACTACAGGGGTCTGAGCTTGATGCTGGCTACTGAAGAAAAGCTATGAAAAGCTTTGCTGCTCTGTCTGCAAAGGTGTAGAGGCCAGCTGCAGAGCACAGGGTCCCTTGTCTTGCAAGAATCCCCCATCTTGCAAACCCTGTTGCTTTTCTCTTTCAAAATGGTAGCTCCCTAAGAGTTCTTATCCACATTTGTAAACAAAACCAGAACAGTTTTGGAGACAATGTTGTAATCAGGAGCCCTTCTTTCCAAGAAATGGCTGTTGAACTCATCTCAGTTTATAGCGATGGATGTTCTGGCCTTTAACCGATGGCTTTTAATAAACTGTAAGACAGGCAGGCAGAAATTGTAGAAAAAAACAGACATCTCACTTCTCTTCCAAACTGTATGGAAGTCCATTTACCTTTTTCAATTTCTGTTTCCTAATTTCTCTTAAGATACAAAGTATGCAGCATTTTTTTCAATCCCAGGCCCTGGTAACAATATGGTAAGAATCCTGGCAAAACAACTTAAGGGAATAGCATAGGTTCTTTCTTTTGCTCATGGATTCAGATACATAGTCAGCCATGGTTATTGGAATGCTTTCATGCTTGCAGTGTGTCTTCTGTACATCTTGATGGATCAGGGAGCAAAGAGAGCATGGACTGGAAGTGTGACATGACTGCATCCATCAGCCTATGCAGCCAGCTCGTCACTATGCCCCCAAAGTCCTCTAAGTGGGGATCAAGTTTTCAAACACGCTAGCCTATCGGGGATATTTCACATCTAAACCATAGCACTGAGCTCAGATCCATCTTCTTTCTCTCTTTCTGGTCTTCTGGACCACTCCACTAGGTCCAAGCCTCCTCATCTGCGAAGGGATTTAATCACACTCCTAGCCTCACAGTGTTACTGTGTGTGGTGGTCAAATGAGCGAGAGCCTTTCTCAAGAGCTGTGTAAGTGCTAGCCATCACCATTGCTTTATACAGAAACCGGCTGTCTATCCTGTGTCAGGCCTGCATCACTAGGATGCACAGCTCACAGCTCACACTAGGATGCTGCTCTCTTACCTGCAGGTGATCTCTACTTAGAGAGGACATTAGAGTCCAAGGCTAATGGTGTTACCATCAGGTTTGAGGGGAGAGACAGTACGCTTGAGGAGCTGGGCAGTTCATTGAGGAAGAGGTTACAAGGGACTCCGACATACCTCATGGCAGTCTTTAAAGAGGAGAGGTAGCTCCAGAAATGATCCCTGAGTGCTGAGCATTGTTTGACTAGATCAGAGGGTAGGTGTTAGGTGGAGAGGCAGGGGAACCTTTCCCGGAACCATTAGGGAAACTGAAGTGGGAAGCTAATTCTTGCTCACCCCTTCAGTTCACCCACCACATGTAGGCCTGGGCCCACGGTGCTTGTCTCTGGAGCCATTTTCCCCGCTGAACGGTTTGCAGGTTCAACTGGAGACCTTCCAAGGAAAGGAAAGGTGGGACATGTGAAAACGTTGGGAGAACTTCTGTAGGTGACTTATCCCACCTAATGTAACCTATATGCCTGCACCAACAGTACTGTGGTCTTGTTTACCAACAGAGGAGGTCATAGCTCAAGGAAGTTAAGCAACCTGTCAAAGGACATGCAATGGACACACCCACCCAGTCGTTAGCTACAGAGTGTCAGAGGCCTGGCTGAGGAGGGAACTCAAGCAATTTTGATTTGTAGTCCTGATACCTGTACACACACACACACACACACACTCGATTTTCTTCCAGAGGCCCAGATCCCTAAAGGACTATTCTTCATATAGACTCCCTCTAAAATGTCCACCAACCTGCAGTGGTGCAACTGGTCTGGCCCTGTGAGGATAACAAACAAGGAATTCACTGGACTGTGTGTGTGTGTGTGCATGTGTGTGTGTATGTGTGTGCGTGCGTGTGTGTTCCCCATCTAATCACTAAATCTTCCTCTCTGACCAGTTCCCTTCCAATACTTAATACTCCTTCTGTCCAGTTTTGCAGCCATTACTCTATAACCCACGCTATTTCCAGGAATCTCAGAGGCCACTTAGTGTGCCGCCTAGAGTACTTAGAGCATGAGCCCAGAGAGGGTAAGTATCTGGTTTAAGATCACACAGAGCCATAGTGGGAAAGCTGAAATTAGAACTCTCATTTAGCCTGTACTATTGGAAATCACATACTGTTCATTTTGTGAAGAAGTCTCCAGGGAAACTTTCAAAATGTCTCAGGAAGGTGATTTAAGATGATTTTCTTTTTCTCTCTCTTTGCTTTCTGAACTCCGAAAACAGATTGGACTGAACAACTGAGCAGTGTGGAGGCAAAGTAAACAGAATGGGTACCTCATGCCCCCGGCATGTCTGTTGTCTGCGGCGACCATCACTGCCTGTGAGGCTGACAGACACAGCCAAGCCTGCCCCTTCACAGGGTTCTCAGACTCCTTCTGGTCTGTGAAGAGACCTGCCTTAGCAACAGAAAGACAGGACAGCCAATGTCTGCCTGTTTTGGGAACTTGCCCCCTTCAATTATTCTTGTCTATATATGGGGGGTGGTGGTATTGGGACGAGTTTCCCCTCAAACAATGGTACACATTTGAAATCCAAATAAGCAAGTCCTTATGCGTTAGTGGCACCCGTTTGAAACAGAATTCATAGTTCGGCATCTAGGAAGAGGTGCGAGATCAAGCGGAAGGGGTCCGGACCTGGTAGTTTATAGAGACTGAGTTCCAATGACCCTGGAGCACACTAACTCCCTCTGAGCCTCACCTAACAAGTGTAATCTCCTGGATTCCACTCTCTGCCTTTAGCTGTCCCAGCCAGTTGATATAATGGCTGGTGTTTCTTTTTAGGGTTGGTTAAACAATCAGTCAGACACTAAGGGTTGCTCCAAGATGAGTGCACTTTAGGAAGGGTTTTTGTTGGTGAAGGAGGGTTTTTGGACAGATTTGAACATAAATGAAATGCCTTTGGAGAGAGGAAAGTATGCAAGGGAGATTCCCCCTATCTGTCCCCAGTGCGTACCACAGATAACAGCTGTCACTTTACACATTCTATGTCTTAGGCAGAACAGAAAGAAAGTAGCCCACCAGGCCCCCTGAAGCCTCAGTCACAGGGATGGGGGAGAGACGGAGCTTTCCTGGGAAGAAAGGTTGCTCCTACCTGCCTGCAGAAAGGCCCAGCATATGCATGGTTTATGGTTTTGCGGGCAGAGAGAAGAACAGATTTTAGACCATCCCTGTCCTCTCTGGTCACCTCGTATCTACACGGGCTGCTAGGTCACCTGCAGAAGCTCTGTCCAGACACATGCACCCTCTGAGCTGTCACCTGCTTCATTCCTGGGTTTTTGCAGATGAGCCTGTAGGCGTTGGGTTTTGCAGTCGAGGCTAAAATTTTAAGTTCTCATTGCACACATCTCACTCTGAGCACAGTGCCCGCCTGAAGCACACAGTAGGCTCCGACTGAGCACAGGCAGGGAGACGGGATTACTCAGGTCACAATGCCCCACTGCATAATTCAATGACTGTTCTTTGCATGAATGAATGAGCTTACAGGCTAGTTGTGAAAACAAGACATAAATCCCCACGTGAAATGTTTAATAACAATAAAATGTTCAAATCAGAGTTCAATACAACAACTCAAGAGATGGTGCAAGCGACCATAGAGTGTCGAATTAATTGCCAGGCCATGATTTTTATAGGAGTTCAGAAAGGTAGAGGAGATCAATCTGCAGGCTTGGTGTCAGAAGGCCTCCGATAGACTCTCGATTATGCAGTTAACCATCACATCCATTCATTCATCAAATGTTTCCTGAGCCCGTATTTGTGCCAGCTAGCTTGCTAGACCCTAACAACGCAACGATAAAACAATGCAAGACCCATGGGCTTGGAGAGCTCACGAGCTAGTGGGAGAAGGCAGTTAGACAAAGAGAAAACATAAATATACTGCTAAGTGATGTGTAGTAGGACCTAGGACTGAACTTAGTGGGTGAATGCTCACAATCTGTGTATCATAGACTGCAGCATTGTAACTGATGCTCCCAATCTCCAAATGAACACATTCTAAACAGTTCCTGAAACTCAACATTTAGGAGTTCTCTAGAGTGCTCACCCTTTTGTCTCTCTACATCACCCCACCCCTGTCTTGCCTCCTTTTCTGTTCTTTAGTCTTTCAGAAGCCTTCAGGAACATTGTTCTGTCCAGCTGCTGGTAGGGATGTTGGTGGGTAACAAAGAAGACACAGGAAGTAACAGGAAGCAGAGTGTCAGTGGCAAAAACAGGCCCAGCTATCTTCAGAAATCCCTAGAGCTGCCTCATCACAATCCTGTGCTTATCCCAGGCACTCCAGTTTCCTCATCAGTCACGTGCCCAGAGACTCTTAGGTACCAGTGCGATGGCACTGAAGGTTGTTTCAGAACGCCAGTGAAAGAGGATACAAACACTGTCTCCTTGAGGAGGAAGCATATGACTCCTGTTTTTCTCTCTTTCTCCAGGAAGGACTGAACTAAGGAGACCAGGAAGCAAAGAATGTCAGTGGCAAGAACAAATCACATCACAGACCCCGGAGATGAACTCTGTGGTCACAGGTTCCCAGAGCATGGAGAGAGATGCAGAGGAAGGCACCCAGCCATTGGTACCAACATATATAAGCAGCAAATGCTGACTGTTTTGACTTTGGAACATGGCAGCTCAATTTCTGTAGGTCTCAATTCCATATTTACAAAACGGACATTGTGATTGCTCTCATATTTAAGTTGTGAGAACCAGATGAAGCGGGATAGGGGTTTGATAACTAGCTGTCGAATCAGAAGCAGAGGCCCTAGCTGTTTCCAAAATCATTCAGTAACTTACTTACCAGCCAAAGCAGAAAGCACTGTTGATTGTGACTTCCAGTGTACCAAGTCTGCGCTAGCCAACTGGGGCTGCCCTTCCATTTGTGGGCAGCCATCTGAACGTCTTGCACTGTCTGTAGTAGGTTGCTGTAACATAAACCATTGTATGCGTCTCATCCATGACCAACAAGTGTGGGCCCTAGCAGGTGAATACCCCTCAAGACGAAGAACTCATAAAGATGGGTGGATCTCTGCCAGAGTCTATAACACTGGTCAAGGAGGAAACAATTTGGAGATGATGTACCACCCATGGCGGACTCTACAGTGGGAGCGATGACAGCATTGCATTAGGGCTGCGGAATTAGATGCTGTTCTGTTGCATAGCAGGACGTGCAGCATTCTGAAGATGAAGGGTCAGTAATACACAGTAACCATTAATGAGGGAAAGGGTAGAATCAAGTGACTATCTTGCTAACACTAGGCTTTGGTTACAGGGCGGGATCAGAAACAGTGTGACCAGCAGGGTCATTGTGCTCTAGGCATCTCTTGCCCTTTATCAGTAAGCAATTCCTGCCTTGTTTGCTGCTGATCCCTGACAGGGACACTGAATCCTGTCCTCTGTCAATCAGCTGGGGTACTATCTGCTCCGTACTGATGAAGCTCCTCGAATACGCTGGGTACTGAGGGGTCAGGCCTTATCCTATTTATCCTTGAACCTTATCCTACTGAATGTGGGTTACACCAGCTTTCTAAATCAGGCTGTGCTTGTGATGAGAATCAGTGTGGGATCAGGAAAAGGGAAAAGGCATCCATGTCAGAAACACCAGTGTTTAGGTTTTGACCTCAGTAGATCCTGCTCACTGGCTTGGCTCAGTATTCCTTCTTTTCCTGGCTAAAGGTCACCTGCCTGTTGGAGACCCCTCCATTCTGTTACATGCTGCGTGACTGAAGGATTGGACTGGTACCTGGCAGAGCTCATGATACCAGCTTTTACCCTGGCCACGGCATTTAGGCATGTGACCTAATGTAGGAGAAGTGAACTTTAAAACTCATGGAGACAGATACCAGCTTTTTGAGATGATGCAAGTCTAGAACTCTCTATAGCCATGACCCACCCTCCCTTTATAGAAAAGCAGCTCTCTGTAATGGAGAGAATACAGGGAGAACCAGAAATAGATAAACACAGAAGAGAAAACAGAGAAGATGAGGTGGGGGGCAGGGGGAAGAGTATGAGAGGAAAGAGAAAAGAAGGAAGGGAGAAAGGGGAAGGAAAAAAGGAGGGGCATGGGTGGGAGGGAGGGAGGGAGGGAGAGAGAAAGAGAGAGAGAGAGAGAGAGAGAGAGAGAGAGAGAGAGAGAGAGGAAGATGACATCATCAGAATTGGTGGACATCCAAGATGGCTTCACCCTGAACTCCTGCCAAATGACAGGAGCCCATAAATTCCCTTTGCCTTGAGCTGGAAAGCCGACTTCTTTCAGTAGGTGGGCAGGGTAGGAGCAGCTCTGGAGGAAGAAGTAACTGCATTTCTACAGACAGTGAGGGAGAAAATCGAAAAGGTTTCTGAGCAAGAATGCTATCTATGCCTGTCCTTATGGCAGCTTTTTATGATTCCCATCTCCATTGTCTCTGTGCTAATAAACATGAGGAAAGGAACTGGGTGTGGATCTAGCCACATTTCCCTGTGGCTATCTGAAGTATGTTTCAGGGTGGTCCTTTCTCCTCTGCAGTCTGTGAGTCCTGCCAGGAGACTTGTTTCTCCCATGTTTACTCCCTAGTCACTAGCCATAACAATCACATTTTTATGTCTATAGTGTGTTTTCGGCTTCCTGACTTATTTCATCTGCATGATCACACTTGGTTCCCAGGGCATCTGAGGTGACACCAGGGCTAGGATGGTCCGATGGGGGTTCAGTAGGGTCTTAGTCTTTGGGCAGCATCGGAGTGACAGTCCTGCAGCAGGGTGGGGACAGAAGATGGAAGGCACAGTGATTTCGGAGACAGGTAGCCCCGTACGGAGTCCTCTCGCTTTCACTTTCTGTCTGTCTCCTTTCAATCATCCCGAGTCTCAGTTTCCCAGTTTGTCAAATGAGAGACTGGAGATGTGTTCCTTCCAGGATTTCTGTGAATACCGAGGGAGTGATAGAAAATTATGAACTCTGTAAGTTGTCAGATGATGTCCCCAGTCTGGAATTGATTTTGGTTGAGTGTTGGGCAGAAGTGTGCTATGCCCAGCTTATACCTATTCTAGACATATCCAGTATATTGGTTATTGAAGTCATCAAAAACATGGGTACCAAGAAATTGTCAAATACAAAAGTCAAGGATTTGACTTTTCCCCGGAGAGTCAGTCGTTGCTAACCAACACGCCCAAGATGGTGGGGGATAGAAGGAGAAACAGAGCAAAGGCTAGTAATGTTTAAGATGCACTGCATATTGTAATTCTCACAGCATCCTCTCTAGTTTCCAAACCCAGGAGAAGCCCCTAGCTATGTTATAGATGGGGTTATTAAAACTTAGAGAGGATTTAATTTGTTAAAAACAGAGAGTCAGTGGAAGAGCAGAGATATGGTGTCCCTTATTCCTGGAGACTATCTCAGATAAATCCAAAGTGCATCCAAGCATCCCTTTGCATCAGGATCATTTTGTTTCATTTTGTGGTTTTAGAGATGGGACATAGGACCTTATTTATATCACACACACACATTCATTCTCTCTCTCTCTCTCTCTCTCTCTCTCTCTCTCTCTCTCTCTCTCCTGAGATACATTCTTGCCCAACCTTTCAGCCTTTAAAAAATTGAGGCAGAGTCTCACAGTGTACTGGGATAGTCTTTGAATGTATCAGCCTCTTGCTTCTGTCTCTGGTGTAGCTGGGTTTATAGCCCCAAGCCCCACAACCAGCAGGATCAGTTATTCAGTTTTACAACACTGCAGTGGTAAGGTTTAAGTCCATTTCTAAGACTATAAAGCCTTTAAGATCTCTTCTGAATTTCAACAGCTTTAAGTTTGGGGCTTGGAAAAAGTTGAAGAGAAGTGTAATGTATTAGACTGGATCCATGGGAAGGGCTAGACTGCTTAGAAATCTTAAAATTCTGGACCCCTGTTGTATAACCCCACTAGGACTAAAGACATCTAACAGTTACAGACCTGAGAGGAAGGGAGTCAGGTCCCAGATCTGTGACTTCTCCTAACTGGTTTGTGCTCCTTTATCTGTCATAGGTCACAGTATCTAATTATGTGTTTTACCTCCTTGAGCTTTAGTGGCATGGTACAGGGGATCCTGTGGTTTTTGGAAGCTTCTGTGGTCACTTATGTAAGGGACTGATCATATTTCTCAGCTAATCTCTTAGCTTTCCGTTGCTAAGAGAGAGCAACCTACCTGTTTTCCTCTCCTCTCATCTCTGGCTTTACGAACACCCCTCCCCCCTCCAGGCCCCTTTCCTTTCTATTTTTATAGCTTGAGAGCATCATATGATGATGTCTTGTATGCTTCAAGCTAGATGAGTGTAGCAGACAGGAAAACATCAGAAAGATCTAAACAAAATGAAGATCTGTTTTGTGCTTGAGAAGATGGCAGAAGGGTTCAGGGACCAGTGTTGTGAATGCAAGCATCCCCACATACCTGAGAGAGTCATCTGGACTCCATGGATTTTCCTCTCTTGGTTTGGAACAGGACAATTCCAGGAGAGGCTATCCCTAGATGGAGATAGAGGGGCTGTGAGCTACTTGGGAGGCTCCTGGGGACCCAAAGTAAGGAGATCATAAAGATGGAATTAACAGTCATTTAGTCTCTTGGATGCACCTCCCTTGTACCACTTTATCAGCACAATGAGTTTATGAGAATAATTTATCATTGCATCTTTTGGTTGAGGAAAAAGATATTCAGAGAGTGGGTTGGGGTGACTCATGTTCAGGCTCCCTGAATTTCTCATCAGTGTCTTTTCTCCCAGTTGCTGGTTGTAGTGACGGAAGTTGCTGTGGTTATAAAAGCTAGGGGATGAAGAGGGACTTTCACCCAGCGCTGCAGGAACCTCTTACTGATTGTTCTTCCAATGTGTCTGCCCAAACCCCTCCAGTTCGCTTTCTGCAGAGCAGCCAGAGTGAACTTCTATCAATAAACCTCACAGTAAACACCCCAACCCTCACAACCCTAACCCCAGTTTAGAATCTGACAACCTATTGACCTCTATTGAGGTCAGCCTCCCTCGCAGGTGGAACTTCCCACTTCATATCATGTCACTAGGTCATTCCTCTTTCTGCTTCTAGCTACAGGTGCGCCCTCCTCTACCTTACATGTATTTGGCTCCTTCCTCCACCTGGGCATTTGTTCATGCTGTTTCCTCTACCCTGAGCACGAGATCCTGATCGTATAGGACTTGCGTTCACTGCTATGATCTAAGCAGGTCTTCACCTCAGTGTTTCAGGTTTTGTTGTTTATTGTGATAAGACATTGACCAAAAACAACACGGGGTTGTAACTTCATCTTACAGGTTACAGTCTGTCATACAGTAGTGCCTGGAGATGGGAATAGACCGCCGAGGAACTCTGCCTATCTTGCTCTCCATGGCTTGCTCAGCTTGCTTCTTTAAAAACCCAAGACCACCTGCCCAGAAGTAGCAGCCCTCACAGAGGGCTGGGGGCTCCCACCTTAACCATCAATCAAGCCCTACAGGCATGCCCACAGGCCAGCGTGACAGCGGCATCTCCTCAGTTGAGGGTCTTTCTTCCCAGGTGACTCAAGTTCGTGTGAAGTGGACAAAAACTAAGCAGCACCGGTCATTTCATATTGCACCTCGCTGTCTATTTTAGTTCGGATAATTATTACTGTCAACAATTTCTTCCTGATTTGCCCGCTTTCTGTGTCTTCACTACGGAAGACAATCCAAGGTAAGCTCTACCCTATTCTATAAAATAGAAGCTGGCATAAGACAGAGGGAAAACTCGTGGCAAATATTTACTGAGTGAATTGTTGCTGACTCCCCCCCCCAGGGCAGGCTTTCATTGGGAGAAGGAAGGAAAAGCTTTGTTTGGGGCGCTCCACTCTGTGCTTATTTTCCTTGTTCTCACCGCAACCTTACAGGAGAACTCATCTGATTCCCATTTTAGAGATGAAGCCACCACGGACTCAAACATTTGGCAATTTGCTAAGGTCTCACAGCTGCAAGTGGACGCCTCTCCTGCCTGCCCCACTGTCTACAAACAAGCCTGCTCCCCAGGTGTGCAGAACCCGTGTGCAATCATGAGGGTGCATCTGCAGCACTAAGATCCCGTGGGAAGACACGCCTTGGGAAGATCCAAACAGGCAGTTGGGAATGAGTTGCCATAATAAATCACTGTTGCTTGTCCTAAAGCTCAGACCTTCTTGGGAGCAGACACAGAACGCCTGAGCCTGAGCAGAGAGCTGCTGGGAGACCAGGGATGGTTATAGGAGGTGCTGTTGTTGTCTAGGAGGGAGTCTGCGAGTGGCGAGTGCCTGCTGAGGTCCTGTCCCCTTAACAGAGTCCATACTGTGGCCAGGTCCAGCCAAATCACTGTTGCCAGCCCCAGCTCCAGCATTAGGTGGCGAAATGCTGAAGGGCTCTCCTATTCGGGGGAATTCGGTAGTGATGTATAAGGTATGAAAGATGTAGCCTGCAGAGAGCCGGCACTATCTCTACTGCTGCTGCTGCTGCCACCACGGCTGCCGCCGCCACTACTGCTGCCAGCAGAGCTGCTGGGAGTGAGCCTCCTTTCTCCCAGATACCCAGCTCCGTGGCATCTCCCGCTCCTTGGCCCCGCACGGACCTCCCTGCCCTAGGGAACAAAAGCAGAGTCCGGACGCCCTGTTCTGCAACCATAGGATGATGAGTCTAGAGGGCTGAGCTGGCAGTGTGGTCCTCAGCGGCTGGAAGGTAGGAGATGTTGCGCCTGGCGGCCGCGGCGTAGAAGGCTGGGGTGGGCGCGTCAGGGCAAGGGTGGCCACAGGCGTCCAGCCGTCGGGTGGGCGCCATAGGGAGACTGCAGGGTGGTGGTCCGCAGCGCTGCGGCCGCGATGCTCACTGCGGGCCGGGAGGCGCGTTCCCGCAGCCACGAGGGAGCCCCTGCGTGGGGACTGGAGGCGGAGGAAAAGTCTGATGCCCAAAGCTGTGCGGCGTTGCCTGTGGAAGAGCTGCCTGCAGCACTTGGACTTGGTGGCGCGTTCCGCCGCGCAAAGCGGCCAGGCGGCGGCCACAGTGTGCACAAAGTTTTGGGTAGCGCGCAAAGGCGCAGATGAGGGCCGCGCACAGAGGAGCAAGTTGTGGTCAGAAAGCCGGGGCGACCCTTAGGACCACTAGGGGGGATTTGCCTGAGAAGGGGACAAGTGGATTCGACTCCCCTCCAGCACAGAGGAGACAGGGTTGACGCACAGTCATTTAACCCTTCGGTCCCCAGGGAAAACAACTTCATTCCTGTTGGAGCCTGCAGGACTCTGGCAGTTTAGAGGTTCCTGGTTAGGTCCTCTTATGGTTGTGCGCATTTCCCTGCTCGTGTCGTGGCGTTCTCTTTTCATTTCTGGCCACTTCGATTTAGCTGGCTGGGGGTCTTTCCCTAGGCCTGTATTTTTTTTTTTTTTACCTCTTGGACCATTGCATACATGTTTTCCCATCTCCTCGCTAGCCTGACTCCTGGATGCTGCTTTGAAAAATGAGATGATTAATCAATTAGGTTAGTGGCCAATTAGGCATAACCTTGTAGGAAAATAATTATGCCGGGCTCTTTGGGCTTCCATTGGTGATGAGGCGGGAATCAAGCCCAGGTGCAGGAGCTGTTCCCAAAAGATAGGACTGATGGGGCATGGGGGAGGGCTTCTGGAATTTAAGATTAAGAGAATTCAAATATGCGCTGGTGACCGAGATGGTGGGGGATGAAGTAGGGTGTATGTGTGTTTTAGTTTTTGCTGAGGAAATTAACCCTTGACAGCGCAGTCTGGGTGGACTTTGCAGGCAGCATGGAGTATCTAACCGCTTGGAGGAAAGGTGTGTCCCCTTGCCTGCCTGACCCCCCACCACACACACATACAAACCTTCAAGGGGCTCCCTCTGTGAATCGCACCTCCTCACAGTGGCATTGCTATGCTTCGAGAAGCTGAGTTTAGAGGATTGCATCTTAGTTTAATGTAGGAAGAATTGTGTCGTTGCAGACGGAGCTTTCTGTGCACTGCCTAGCAGAACACACATCTCCCCCGACTGTGCTAAATAAAGCCATTATTAAATGGGTGCAAAAGGGAGGCAATCTGTTTCCAGGGCTGGGAAGTTCTGCTGCATAGCGAGGCTTTTTTTCCCCTTTTCTTTTTTGGAACCACTGGTGGGGTTTGGCACTGCAGTATTACAATACAGCCATATTAAAAAGGTCTTCAGAGCGTAGAGCCCTCCACCGCTGCAGCCTTCTCGCCTGCACACTTCCCCATCACATCTCCTTTGCAGGGTGCATGCAGTGCATTCCAAAGGCACCGTGTGCCTTTTAAACTCATTTTTTGTGCCGAGATTAAGCTGCTGCTATCTATTTAGACACCTGAACATAAGGCAGTAGAATCCTGTTCCCAAGGCAAAAACCTGGAGGTGTTTCCTCAGACAGACAAGGTTTTGCAACAGGTCTTACGTTTGAGATTTCCAGTAATGGGATCCCTTTGGGTTTCATGGTCTCAGGGCCCCCATCTCTACCCATGATCTGATGGGGGTTTGGACCTAGTGGTCTCTGCAATGCCTGCAGTGCTGACAGGAGCTGGTTCTGAATTTTATGGCTTTTTTTTTCCCTTGCTGTGCTGGATGGGAGGAATAGCTGGGCAGTGCAACGTGGCGCTAGAGCCAGATCCTTCCCAGTGCAGAGGGAGGGAGCTGGCTGGGGCTGCTTAGCAAATAGGAATTACCCATTTAGAAGAGTACCTGGTGATACTGGTGTCCAGGGGGCAACTGCCAGCCCTATGTTGCTCTTCTTTTCTTCAAAATGAGTGGCTTTAAAAACAGTGCTTGCTGTTTGCTAAGGGTTTTTTTCTCCCCTTAGAAGCTCACCTCAGCCAGTTGCTTTGCAGTTACTATATTTGTTGTAGATTCTAGTGCTAGCCAAGACCTTGCTCTTTTACTAAAATAGATTACTTTTTTTTCCTTTTATAGTAGGAAGAGATATGGGAAGAGAACAATGAGAGGAAAAGGAAGACAGAAAGGGGTGGTGGTGGAATGGCATTAGTGAGAAATGAAGAGACAGAGACAGAGAAAACCAAGATTTCAGATAAAGTCAGAGAGCGGGAAAGAGGAAAGAGAGATGGGGCAGAGGAAAGGGATGTGGAGGGGATTCAGGGGACAGGGACAGAAAACAGTAACATTAGCACCAAGAGAAAGAACAGTGCTCAGATGAAGCAAGTCGTGTCCTGCCATTTGGCTTGGGGAAAAAAAAAAGTGAGAGAAGACCTTAAGCTGCCCAAGAGTTGTTCCAGAGAGGCTGCTGCCTGCCACGCACCTTTGATACAATCAGACAGTTACTAAATGAGTGTTTAATCGCAGAGAGCCTGTTACTCCATCTCGCATCCTCTCATCCTTGCCTGGGGTTCCCCATTGGTGCAGTGGGGTCAGGACTGCTGTGTTTACAGGGTAGTGCTGCTTTGCCCAGTAGAGAGCTTGCTTTTGGCTGGATCAAGTGAGGCTGAGCAGCTCATGATTTGAAAGAGGTATCCCTTTGTTTGGGGATCTTTCTTCCATGGAATGGACAACTTTTTTTTTTTTTTTTTAAAGTGTACTATTTATTTAACCTTAGGGAAATAAAGTGAAGGATAGTGAGGTAATAGAAAAAATAAGTCAGCCATTTCTCTTCTCCGGCCTCCTAACCCCCATGCAGGCATCATTTAGGCTTCCCAGCTCATCTTCTGCCCTCTGGAACAGGCCCATCTGCAGCTGATATGATCTTTCTAAAACATGCCTTTGATCACATTTCTTCCCAGATCAAAACCAGAAAGGGCACACCATTGCTTAGAGCATATTATTTAAATTCCTGACCACAGACATCAAGGGCTTTCACTGGTTGGCCTCATCCGTCCCTCCCTCCCTCCCTCCCTCCCTCCCTCCCTCCCTCCCTCCCTCCCTCCTTCCTTCCTTCCTTCCTTCCTTCCTTCCTTCCCAGTGTTTCACACATGCATTTCAATACATACACCCCATGACTTGCACCCAGTACTGCACACCCTCATACCAATGCATACAGAATCGCACAAATCACAACTTATACATGCATATAGTAATGCTTACATAAGCAAACAGCCTGGCATACATCCCAGCATACATATACAGTCCACATATGCTGTCACACACATATGCACATACTTCATTCATCTCACATATGCACACCCAAGGTATACTTACTGCATCATACACTTTTGCATATATACATAATCTTGCTGACAAATATACACATAGAATATTATTCACACATTCACAAGTGTGCTTATAAATATATAAGTTCATACACACACACACAAGCAGTGTCACAAACCTTCACATATATACCCGTACATCAAATCACACATACCCAACGCCATAGCCCTATTTGCTTCCTAGCCGTGCCAACACAGACTTGTTTGCATGCACAAAATATACACAGGCACAGCTGTATTGCATCCTTCACACACTGATGCATGCTACACTACATCCACCTGTGTCTATATATGCATTCATATCCTATTGGCATTCCACATGTACTGGTACCTTTGCTGTTTTACCCATTGGAAACCACTGTGTTGTTCTTCAGTCTAGGGAGCTGAACTCATCACTCAAGGTCCATCTTACAAGGAATATCATACAAAGACCTTTTTCTTATGTGGAGCTTCTCTTCCCTCTGTTCTTGTCACACACATCTTTTGAAGTGGGTATCAGGAGTTTCCAGGATCTATATATTCCAACAGAGTGTACATTCCTTTAAAACAAGGGGCAGTTCATTTTCTTCATTCATCCCAGGGCATACCACAAATGATTAGCACAGGCATGATTACAGTTTAGTGACCACTTCATTTAGGAGCTTCTAAAGGATGGTCAGAGCCCTTAATATTATCCCATTGTTCCTTATTTTCTCTGCACCCTTCCTCCATCCCTCCCCTCTCTCTCCCTCTGCCCACTCTCCTTCATCTCTTTCTGTAAAGAGTATTGCTCTGAAGCCTTCTTGCTATTCTAGAACTCACTACAGACCTTAAGCTCGCATCAAACTCACAGCATTCCTCCTGCTTCTGCCTCCTGAGTGTTGGGTTTATAGGTGTGAGCCCCAAGACTGGTTATTTTTTCTTACTCTATTTTTTTGTTTAAAAAACAATAAAATTTTTCAAAAATTCAAATGAAACTATTTAAGATAAACATAACAATAACAATCTCACCCTTGATTGTTTAAATACATACCCTCTATGTTGAACACACATTGCTAAACATTTGTGCTGCTTCTCGGACTTAATGCCATGTTTTTCTAACTAGATTGTATCTGGGGACCATGGAGTACAGGCAGGCACACACATGCTCCTTACGGCAGAAGATACACATGTGGTGATGCCCAGCAGTTGTGGGAGATATGAGCACTACAACCCACTGGGATCATTTTAAACAATGAGACAATAATATGAACTGAGTTTATTTTAAAATGTTCACTGAATAGCCCCATTAAGTGCACCATCACCCTATGTGATAGCATCGCAATCCTTACTTTTACAGGAGAAGAGCACCAGGCTTCAAGAGGTTACATCGATTGACCAAGTCAGAAAGAGAAAGGACAGTAGAGTCTGAGTTGAAACTCAGACCTTCACTTTACTGTCTATCTGCTTTTTATTTTACTCCATAAAGATCTGAGGGCATCAGATATAAGCACTATAGTTTTATGCACCCAGTATTTTCTCAGAGCATGAAAGTTTAGAGTCTCCTAGCCCACGCCTTCAGTTACTTTTCCAGTGAGTTGGTGTGGTGGTTTGGATGAGAATGGCCCTCTTAGACTCATATATTGAATAGTTGATCTCTAATTGGTAGATCTGTTTGGGAAGGATTAGGAGGTGTGGCCTTGTTGGCAGAGTTATGTCACCAGGCTTGGGCATAAGGTTTGAAAGCCCATGACATATCCAGCTAGCTCCTTTTCTCTGCCTCATGCTTATGGAACAGGATGTCAGCTCTCAGCTACTGCTTCAGCACCATGTCTGCTTGCCTGCCTGCTGTCTTATGATAGTCGTGGACTTGTCCTCTGAACCTATAAACCCTCAATATACTTTTAAATAAGTTTTCTTGGCTATTGTACCTCTTCACAACTATTGAAAAGTAAATAAAACAGGTGTCAATTTCTTTCTACAGAAAAAAATGTCTGTCTAACATACATTAGTCAAGCCTTTAGAGACAGTAGGAGGTAGAGTCCTAGCCCAGGTATTTGAGCTCATGGGTCATTGTGTATCCTTACATGTAAGAGCTGATCCTAGAAAGGAGTAAAACATGTTGCTTTTAGTTGTGTACCGTGAGTCAGTGGTGTGCACAAAGGGTGGCTATAGACATTCCTACTGGAAAGGGGTGGGCTTTACTGTCACCCATGTCTGGAGACTGAAGCACTAGAAGGGTCAACATTTTCTGTAACAATTTTGTTAAGTGAGCCTTCTATCCCCTGGTTCTACTCAACTGCATTTTAAGGTATTATTTTAATTAGAACCATATGGCTTGGGACTCTGGGGAATAGTTGTAGATGTGACTTCTGGTCCTGTAGGATGGTTGAAAACTATGAATTTGAATACTTTGTCAGTGTTGCAGTAGGTACTGCAGGTCATAAGAGAATGGATTTGATATTTGACTTTTGGGTAGGGTAATGCCCTAGAATCCTACTTATTCACTTACTGCCGGCTTCCTGTAAGTCAGACATGTGGCTGAACTTGCATCCGCCATTCTCCCATTCTATCCTCGTATTAATCCTGTGAATAGTGTTATGGTCTTCACTTTATCCTCAATTAATTGGTGCCAACATGGCAATGATGAAGTCTTTGCTGAGATTCTAATCAAGGAGCAAAGACATTGAGTCCCTTGTCCTGGATCTTGGTGCATGAAGAGCCTACATCTAGCTTAAGCCCTTTGGACCCAGGAGACGGTGCTCTTCCCACTGTGCTGAGTTGCGTCTGGATTGCTGTTGCTAACCCTCTGGCATATTAGAGCATAGCCTTGCAGAGCCTTCTGTCCAAGAGCTCCATTTAAGAGGAAAAAAACATTTATTATGTGCAAGGTTCTGCTCTCTAGGCTTCAGATGAGTAAACTTGGTTTATCTTCAAATTCGACCTGGGAAGAACATAAGATGCCAACCAGTGGAGCTGGGATTTAAAATAGGTGACTTGTACTCCTAACTGATCAATTATACAAGATTCTGGGAGCTCTGTGAAATACTACAGTTTATAAGCATTTAGAGCTACCCCTGGCATCATTATTAGCACCATTGTTACCACCACCACCATTATCATTACCACCGCTGCCACCAGCACCACCTTATCAGCAGCAGCATCAGCAGCATCATCATCATCACCATCGTCATCAGCATCATCATCACTATCATCATCATCAGCAGCAGCAGCATCATCATCATCATCACCATCAGCATCATCACCATCAGCACCATCAGCATCACCATCATCATCAGCATCATTAACATCATCAGCATCATCATCACCATCATCACCATCAGCATCATCAGCATCGTCAGCATCATCATCATCAGCAGCAGCAGCAGCAGCAGCAGCAGCATCAACATCGTCAGTAGCAGCAGCGGCAGCAGCAGCAGCACTAGCAACACCAACAGCATTATTGCTGATGGTTTAACAAAAGCTGTCTCTACTGAGATGCTTTATCTTTTGCTTATGGATACTTCCCATGCTATTCCATTATATCAAAACAATCTCATGTTTTCCTATTAGGAGACTGAGTTTTATGAGGTTCTAGAAGGCTGGGTGTCTTATCCCTACTAAGATTAGGATTGGGATTGTGACCCTGTAGTAGGTCTGGTGTTAATGTCAGTTCTCAGTTCCTTTCTCTGGGCTTTCCTCACTGGTGCCTGTTGCTGCTCTTTTGTTGTTGTTGTGTGTTTTGTTTTGTTTTGAGACAGGTTTTCTCTGTGTAACAGTTCTAGGTATCCTGGAACTTGTCATATAGACCAGGCTGGCTTCACAGAGATCTGCCTGCCTCTGCCTTCTGAGTGTTGGGATTAAAGGTGTGCACCACCACTACCCAGTTGTTGCTGCTCTTAACATCCAGCTAAGCATGAAATCCTGAACACTTTCTTATTTTTTTTTATCATCTCAATGCTCAGCGGGACTACTGTCTAAAAAGTTATAGTATTGCATTTTACTGAGTTTTTCTCCTGTCTTTTCCTCCTGTTGAGCTGTCAGCTATATGAAATGTTGCCTGATGTTTTGTTTATCGCTTTCAATTCCTTAGAAATATAATAATGACATTACCTGCCATGTGTTCTAATAGAGTGACGGGGATAGGTAAACTGGGTCCTTTGTGTTCTGAAGCCTGGGACAGAGAGTGAAAGACACCTTGTGTCAGAAGAGCTTTTCTTAGGTTGGCATCAGCTGCAGAGGACCACGGTGAGTCACTTTTCGGTTTGCACAAGGAAGCGGTATTATTATCTTCTTATTGGTGACAGTGCAAGGATACTATATATTAAAAAGACTTCCGTGAGGCTCCCCAAATAGCCACATTGCAAAAAACAGTGACCTGGTGACATCAGATAACCTTTTAATTTATCTGTCAAAGCATATGTTCCTATTAACAAGTGTGAATATTAAATAATTCATTTGTATTTATTGGCTTTTAATAAATAAAGGCATCTCTTTCCTGAAATGAGCTCTGAGCCAGAGGTCTTAGACTTCTTTAGTTAACATGCAAAATGCAGCAGCTTTGTGTTTCAAAATGACCCCCATCCCCATTTGAGTTTAGATCTTTTGGTGACATTTTTTTCCAAGCAAATATTTACAGGGAAGTTGGAAACCAACAGGAAGGAGGGTTTAAAATAAAAATGTCACCAAACTGAAGTTTATATCTGAGTATAACACATGGTGTCACCATGGACAGGGTCCTAAGCTCTCAAAATATGTGTCCATTTGTGGAGCTGGCTAAAAGCCACACTGTTTTCGTTTGTCAATGTTAAGTAAAGATCGTTTTGTAAATGCATTATGGTGACCACATCTATTGCAGCTGTTGGTCTACTGCAGATACAACTTTAGCTGTTTGCTGAATCATTTTGTGATTCTTCTGATTTATATGCACGTATGTGCACATGCACGCATAAATCGCATTAGTTTGTATATTTAATTCTATATTATTTTATCTTGGACATCTACTTTCTCATAGCTTTTTGATTGTTTACAAATTAACTTAAGGACCTAAATTCTCTTCTACTGTCATTTATACATATGTGTATTCAAACACAGATACAGACAAACACCCCTACACACATATACACATAGCAGGCAGATACACACACACACACACACACACACACACACACAAAGCAGCCTTCTTTGAGTAAGTTGGTATAGATACACTGCTGTTGTCAATGACTATATACTTTTTGATAGGACAAATATGCCACAGCTTTTTCTACCATTTCCTTGCTGACATGAATTTAATTTTGCTCACAGATTTTTATAAATGATGCTGAAATTGCCAGTCTTGTACACTTACTGTTTCTATTGATGCTGTAACTCGTACAAGTAGATGCCCAAAAGTAATTTTCCTCAGTGGAAGGATAGGTCTCTCTTAAAGTGTAGTAGATGGCACCATGTAACTTTCCAAGGAACATATTAACTCATGTTTTCCTTCCCATGTACAGAGTAACCTTTCCCACTCTTGCCGACAGCAAGTGTGATCATTCTTTTTCTTGAGCCTCACAGGCAATGGGGTGGTATTGCGTTGCTCCCCTGCTTTGTATTTTCTAGGTGTTTGACAGGCAGGTGCATCTTTTCATGTTCATTATGAGACTGGGAGTCCCCCATTCATCATCTTTGCCCAGCGTTCCTCTAGGTTAGGTATGTCTCATTTCATCAGAGCACCTTTTATATGTTGGATCGTGCTTTTCCTTTTCATTTATCTATATCACATATATTTCCCCCACATAGAGGCGTGATCCAAGTTATAATGATCTCTTTGTTTGTGTCTAAACCAGACTAGGCATTTCCTGACAGCAGCGATGACTAGTCCCACAGTCAGGGTGTATAATTCATCTCTAGGTCATTACCTCTAGGCAAGGCCTGAAGAAGTGGAGCTAGAAAACACATGACTATAAACATTGACCATGCATGGGCTACCCAAATATATTTCATCTAACAATGGTCTGTGTGGAATAATTTATGTGCATGGTGTCACATGGACTGAAATATTTCAAATAAGCAAAGTTTCAAGATGACTAATGTTCTGAAAATACTTATAAATGAATTACTTCCATGCTTTCCAAAATAGAATGATTCAGAAATATCGTTGTGAACATCCGTTATTACGCTGAGCTTACACTCGATATGCTTATAGGCTATTTTGAGACACAAGATTGTTCGCCTCTAAATAAGAGAGGCCCCAGACATCTGACCTCGTAGATTTTAAAATTATATTTTTATGTGTGGATTGATTCTTCTCATATCCAGGGTTTATGTTTCCGTGTCTTCCCCTTCACTGTCAGATTGTGCTTCTTGTCTTGGTATTGTCATTGTCAGCTGATCTAGTTTTATGTTCAGTGCTCTTCTCTTGTATTTCGATCTGTATTAGCTATAGCTGTGAATTAATATAATCAGGAATTATGCCCATTTGAAAAACCGATAGGTGATGAGTTCATAGCCACCAGGTTTGGCCTGAGTGCCATTTCCCTGTCTGAAGGGTGTCGCTTTCCAGTAGAGATGTAACTTTTGTTGTACTGTTAGTTTTTTCTCCATGGATTAGCACATCAGTCTAATTGCTTATAACCAAGGCCCTAAACAAAGTGTTTCAAAGGTGCTTTATAATGATAGTCATGCAATTCTCAGTTTTGTACATGTCTGAGCCTGCAGAGAGGCTGTGAGCTAGGAAGTCATAGGTTCCAACCCCTTACCTAGATGTGTCCTTATCCCTTGGGTACAATGCTGTCTTCATGGTCCATGATGTGACATCACCATGTCCTCATTCTGGCCAGACACTAGGAATGGATAAACGGAGCAAAAGAGGAGCTCCCATTTATTTTAAGGACACGGCCGGGAGTCGCACCTACAAGTTAGTCTTACATCCTCATTCCTAACAGAAGAGAGACTAAGGATTATTATTTTTATTTTGAGTGGATTTGTGCCAGAATGGAGCTTCCAGTTTTGGAAGATGAGAAGAACAGATATTGGTAGACACAGCAAGCAGTCCCTCTGACTCTTCTCATTCTGGTGTCCTCTCAGCTAGCTTGTAAGTTCGCCAGAGTTTGTGTGCAAGGCAGACATTGCCTACTTCCTCTGCACCCACCCCCTGCTATGTGAAGGCTGAGAGAGTCCTGCCACAAGAACAGCTTGGTTTCCAGTCTTTCCCTTCTTGTTCTAATAATGAAAAATACAAGAAAAGATTTGAAGTAACCAGTAATTCAAGGTTTGAGGACCTTTTGGACTTCTTGGCTGTTTTTGTTTTTTTTTTTTTTTCTTTCTGTGTTTTAGTCCATGTTGTCCTGTCTAATTTTTTATGATTCTACTCAAGGTTAGCTGTCCTTAGTTTTTACTTAACTCCCATTTCCAGCTATAAGAGGTTTGGGTATGGAGGCCACATGCTTTGCAAACAGGTGTGTTGGGACAACTCGCTGAGTGTCAAGGAGGACATCAGCCCCCTGTGAACGACACAAGTGGGTTTGAGGGCTTGCGAATCTGATTGTTATTTATGAAGGGTCCCCAGATAATCAATACATTGCATCATCTCCTGCCTGAAGTCTCTGCACCCCACAGGCTCATATTGCCTGATTAGTACAAAAGCAAACTTGCCCTTACTCCGGGCTGGCTCTGGAATTGAGTTTGCTTTAGCCACGTGGCTGATTACAACTGTTCTCCCTGTTTACAAGGTAGAATGGCATTTGTTTTCCTTTTGAAAGGGGAAGGAGGCTTCCAGGGAAGATGCATAAATGTGTTCTTTTTCTCTTCAACTTAAAAAATCAAATAAGAGGTGAGCCCAACTTAGTCAAAGATGAAATCACAAGTCTTATTTCTCTTAAAGTTGATCAGAACATTTAGGCTGTGTAGCTTCTGGCATTTTCTAAATTAGTCTAAGATGATGGGAATAATTCATCTTGTCCCTTTTGGAGTGCACAGTTGGCCTTCCATGGAACACTGAGAGAAACTTGAGAGCCCTACTCAGAGTTAAAGGTAGAAACTCATCATACCCTGAGTTTTTTGGCGGTTGAGCACAATACTGTTTCTAGGGATGGGTGGGGCAGCTCTTCATCCAAGCTGCTCTGAGGTTACTCTGTGCACCAATACTTGCTCGCTTAGAGCCCATCTCTCAAACCTCATGGCAGCATGTCAGCTAATGTCTCTGGATACTCCACGGTCATGGGGGCTTTGCATGAAAGTAAAATGAGCACAAGTTTAGGGCAGGCATGACCCTGCCTGAGCCTAGAGCATAGCTGCTTCTCTTCCACATTGGTTGGCTGTTCCTGATTTTACCGGAAGAGCAAATCACCCCTTTCCTTTGAGAGGAGAGACTGGAAGGGCTGTGAGCTTGCTACGCCCCCTGGAGGGTAGAATGGAACTGTGGAGTGAATGTTTCTTTAGAACATCATACACTTGCTCAGAAAACCCCAGAAGCCGCTTTAGTCTTCAAGATGAGCTCCAAACTCCGTGGCCTGACAGATATCCATTCAAACCCCATTTTCTCAGTCTCATTCCTCTCCGGTGTTCTTTTGCCCACTGCCCGGCTCTCTCTCTTCTGCACTGTTGAGAAGACATAGCCATGGCTATGCTCTGCTGCCCTCCCTGTCTCTGCACCTGCTGCCCTCTACACCCCCCCACAGCAGAGTGCTCGTCCCTGCCCTTCATTTGTCATTTGACAAAGTTTCACCTCCCCTTCCAGTCTGAGGCATTGTTTCCTTCGAGAAGCCCTTGTGCTCCCTTCCACAAGGCCCAAAGCCCCCAGCCATCTCTTCATGTCTACACTTGCCGTGAACTTTGGTCTCTCTGACTATCTGAGTTATGAGAGCTTCCCCGAGTTGCACTGTCTTGATCTTTGTATCCTAGCAGCTAGGAAAATGTCTAGGATATAGTGGTTATGCAAATGAGTGCCAGGGTCCTGGTGAGGGCCACAGGCCTTAAAGTGACCATGTGACCTTGTCACCATGTCACTGTACAGCCACTGCCAAGTTAAACATCACAGGATTATTTTTCAAAGGGCCAATAAAATAATACATGTGAGGTACTCCAATGAAATACAGAAGAAAGAAAGTTGGCCACTTTGGTCATACTAGGATTATCGTTATTATTGCTGTTGACCAATCTATGGTGATGATCCTTTGGGCACTTCTTGAGGAGGTGGGTGGGAAGTGGTGATCGGAGATATTTCTAGCATACTTCAAAGTGCTTTGAAACCACCAGTGCCTTGAGGATCGAAAAGTAAGAAACTGACAGAAGTCCCCACCAGGCAATCTTGCCCCTGGAAAAGCCCAACAGTGGTGAAGGAGTATGCCTCCTGGCATCAGGCCTTGGTGACTGTATTGTCACTAGAATTTCATTAACAATCCCGCCTTCCTTACAACCTTCTCTCTGCCCTAAAACTTCTCCTCTTACAGAAAGAGAACATGACACTGAGGTGACCACTGTCAGGACTGCCGTGAAGGTCAGGCATTTCCCAGGGTCCTCTTGGAAGTCCATGTCCTGCTGTGCTCTCTTTCCGTGTGTGATGTTAAGACAGTGGCAGCTTCCAGCTGACATTGGGACCAGCTTGGAAGGTGGCAAATGTCTTCCCTGTGCCAAATTCCCAGCCGAGCATCTTACAGGGAGTAGCCAGGTTTCCACAGAATACCTTCTCTCTCTTCTCCCGGTGGCTCCATGCTTCCTTTACTACCTTCAATTCAGCGCACAGTGATTGCTCCCCTACTGTGTCGGGGGAACACTACTGACTCTCATGTGCGTGTTTCTCCCTCCCTACCAGCCTTTCTGCCTTATGTCCTTATTATAACCCAAAGCAGCCCGGTGTCTGGCATCTACTGTCTTAAAGGGACACCACCACATTTTTATTATTACTTTTGCATAAAGTCTTCATTATCAGAGCTTGAATTGTAGATGGTGGAAGATGGAGAAGCTGTGAATCTCTCTCTCTTCTTTCTTCTCTCTCTCTTCTCTCTCTCCTCTCTCTCTCTCTCTCTCTCTCTCTCTCTCTCTCTCTCTCTCTCTCTCTCTCTCTCTCTCTGTGTGTGTCGGGGACCAGCAGCAAGCAAGCTAATTGTGCTGTTTAATATGTCTGGTTTTCTACTCTTAATATACTGTGATCAAAAATGAAACAACTCCCTTAACCAAACATAGCAGGAAGATTAAAAAGTCTGGGTTTGGAACGCAGAGGTTGGACTTGAACCATGGCCACGGTGCTGGGTTTGTGTGACCCTAGCCTTAGACTTCCAATTCCCTAGCACTGGCTCCACCCCCACCAACCAGGTGCTTTTCAGTAAGGTGGGGAAGCTGCTTCTCTTCTCTAGTGCTGATTGAAGTTGTTGTAAAGAGATGGTGGGTGGGGACCCGTGCTATATTCTCGGAGGGCCATGTGCACACCCATTAACTCCCGTGACTGCTAATGTTCATCTTGATTGCAACATTATTCTCACGTTGCTTTTGCCTTCTGGCTTGGTTGAAAATGACACCACCTTTCCGTTCTCTTCCTGAAGCCATCCCAGGCTATCTTGAGCTGGGAGGTGCTCGGCATCTCCCCTGTGTCTTGCTTGCCTTTTGCAGGGCCCTATCTGAGCAGGATGTTTTATCTGCTGGGCTGAAAGGAGGCCATTTGTTCCCTGCTAAATGAGGTGTTGCTCTGTGCCTCTGCCCCTCAGCACCTGGGGCTACATTCATGGGAGAATCCAACCGTGGCTCTCAGGAGTGTCCTGGAAAGTTTATTAGGAGAAAGTGCTTCTTGGCGGCTTGTGCCCTCCCCCTATAGCCTCCTCCTTCTGTGGCATCAGCTCATTAGTCAAATCAGGGCACATATCTGCAGGTAGGAGGGCAGGTGGCAGGCAGAGGGGCAAGCATAGGCCTCTCCAAAGTCCAACAGTGGCCTCTGCCTGGGGGTGGGGGTGTCTCATCAACAGGTGGCCAATTAACTTTAATTGGCTGCCTCTGGCTGCACGTGACTGGGCCCTCACTAGCCTTGGAGCTGCAACTTGCTCCCTTCCCTAGGCTGCTGGGCCGCCCTTAGCCCGTGGTCAGCAGAGTGGAACCCTCTCAGAGGGGCTCTTTGAGCCCTGCTCACCACCAGTGGCCTGCTTGTGAGAGACCAGGACCCAACCTCTATCTGACAGTGGTCTCTGGGTCTGCACGTTCTCCAGGCAGCCCTTGACTTGAGTGCTTGATAGCTTAGGAGTTTAGATGACTAAAAAGCCTGCTGGGTTATAATGTCTAGGCACCAGTCCTTTCAGTTCTGGATCTTACAGTATATCATTTGCGTTAAAAGTGCAGGAGAGAGGTGACTACTTCATCTCTTTGTTTCCTAAATGCCCACCTCATTACAGGAAGACAAAATGAACAAAGATGGGAGCAGGCTGAATATGCAGGCTCCTGACTAAGAGGGTGTGTGCCTACCCCTGTGTTGGATAACTTTTTTTTTTTTTTTAACAGATCAGGTAGTTGGGAAGAGATGAATTTGCAAGGGTCTTGAATTAGGATGCTCCCATGGCTGGGGCTTGAGCATGGTCTTCAAACAGCAGTTCTGTCTCTTACAGAGTGGCTAACATTTCACCCCTTTGCCTTTCAGTTCCCATCCCTGTACAGCAAGGATGATGGCCCCTGGATCTGCTCCACAGCATGCTGAAGGGCATTAAACGAAACGAGCACTGACTCAGAGTAGTGCTTCATTAAATATTCCCTAATTAGCATTTTAAATTTGCACCAAACTCTACCCAGGCACAGGTGGAGGTAGGAAGGCAGGATGTGACTTACTCACCCAGAGGATTGAGTGTTCCTTACACCGCTATTTGGAGACAGCGTAAAGGATGAGGTTGAATCTTCATCATTCTATTCTTCTGGGATTCAGATGAGTCAAACCATCCCATACTTCTGTTTCAAACAGATAGATGCCTGCCTTTCTCTGGTTTCCCTTGTCTGTTTACCCAGGGCTTGAACCTAGAGAGTCCAAGAACCCCAGAGGTTTGAGCTGAGTGAATGTCACATGCTGTGTTTGCCTCAGGAGGAAGTCCAGCCTGTAACATGGCCCTCCCCTGAGGACTGAGTCTAGCCTATGTGTGCCTCGTTCTTGGGTCCTCCTAGCCTTGGCAGTCCTGGTTTGTTGAGTGAATGTTAGTGAGCGACTTGAGCCCTTGCAGTTTTCCAGAGCTGTGTAAAATACAAGGGCCAGAGGACAGGTGCTGCGGTAGAAAAGAGGTCCATTCCTTCTGCGGCCACCTGCCCTTTGCCCTGGCCACCCTTGCTCTTCTCTTGATGGCTGAGCACACTTCCTCCTGGGCTGGCACTTATACCACAGATGACAGTTTTCCATGCAGTACGGAGTTTCATCTTCGTAGGTCTGTCTCTGTTCTCCCCCAGTACCCCACAACACCCTCTATGCCACCTGTCAAAAAAGTATCCCACACTGAATCCTTGTGTGAGATGTAGGGGTGAGGGTGGAAATGGAGGCAGGTGGGGGAGCATGGGCCAGAGCCCTTCAGCTGTTGCCAGAACTCTTGTATGCGGCACAGAATCAATGAGGTTTGAGTTAACGAGAGAATGACTGTGTCCAGGCTGGACCTGTGGCAGGGGGGCGGGTGGGTATGAGTTCCAGGACCCGCTTGCTCCCAAGCCAGGCATCTCTGAGAGCTCCAGCTCTGCTACTGGTTACCATCAAGCCCAGCCTTTATTTTTCTCATCATGTTTAAAATCCACCAGTCGCCCAATAGTATAATTTCCTAAATGGTTTCATTTCAGCTCTGCTAATTGAAGAAAACTGAGCTCTCTTTGAAGGCTTACTTTGTGTGTGGCTGTCACTGGTGAGTGTCGAGGCTGGCTGTCAATCACTGACAATAGCTTGCCGTTTGGGAATAATTTAAGTTTAGGTCTTTCTTTCACTCAGGCATTCATCCTCTGTTATATGTTTTCATACTGAGCTGAGAACAATCTGGGGTGAGAAGCTGTCACGTGTTCGGAGAGCTAAAATGGAGAGTTTCTTTAAAATTTCAAATGTCTCTGGTCCAGAGCTTACTGCAACATGGGAAGGAGATCCCAGATTGAGGAGTGAGACTTTCTGGACTTTGGATTTGAACCTTAAGTATTTGGGGGAACCTTCATCAAGTTTTTTGGGGTCTGAGCCTCTTTCTGTAGACCATGAGAAAGGCGCATGAGTGCTTTGAGTTGGAGACCATAATGGGAGTCCGGGATAAGGTAAGCCCTCTAGAGTCTGCAGTTCAGCCATGTTGGCATGGTAGACACCTGCTGCTCCTGCAGTGTTTGTAGGGTTTCCGAGGTGGTCTCTAGGTTGCCAAGTAGCTCTTGGTGAAGACTCTAGCCCCGGGTGCTTCACTCATTGTCTTAGAGACTAAGTAAATCACAGGCACCTAGAATTCCTTCAGTATTGGCTGAGGATATGTTTTGCTGTGCCTGGGCCATTTTTCCTCAACTGCCCATAAGCTCTCCAGCTCTTCATCTGAGAGGAGGGAACTTTGAGAAAATGTTTCCAAAGACCAGCCCGGTTGTAGGATATTTTCTTGACTAGTGATTTACCAATCATTGGAGGGCCTTGGTCACGTGGACCTGAGACTTACAAGAAGATAAACTGAGTAAGATATGGGGAGCAAGACAGTAAGTAAGCAGTGTTCCTTTGTGGTCTCTGTTCTAGTTCCTGTCTTCAGGTTTCTGCCTTGAGCTCTGCCCTGACTTCCCTCAGGGACTGACTGTGACCTGGAAGCTGAAAGGAGCCCTTTCCTCCCCAAATTGTTTTTTGGTCATTGTCTTAGTTATGGTTATTGTTTCTGGAGCAGAACATGGTGACCACAAGCAACTTGGGGAGAATCATGTTTACTGTTCTTACGCTTCCACATCACAGTTCATTATCAAAGGAAGTCAGGACAGGAACTCAATCAGGGCAGGAACCTGGAGGCAGGAGCTGATGTAGAGACCATTGTGGTGGGGTTCTTTACTGGCTTGCTTCTCATGGTTTGCTCAACCTGCTTTCTTATAGAACCCAGGGCCAACAGCCCAGGATGGCACCACCCACAATGAGCTGGGTCCTTCCACATCAATCACTATCAATAAAGTGCCATACATGTTTGCCTACAGCCTGATCTTATGGAGTCCTTCTCTCAATTGAGAATCCTTCCTCTGTTGCCTCTAGCTTGTGGCAAGTTGACATAAAAGTAGCCATGGTGTTTTATCGCAGCAATAGAAACCCTAAGACACTTGGTCATCAGGTTGTTACAGACACTAAAATAATATGAACTGAAAATTCAGTTTTCTGTGTCCCTTCCTTCTCCTGCCTCTCCTCATCCTTTTCTTCTTTTTTGCTTCTCTTCCCCACTCTTGCCTTTTTCACTATTGGGAGGATTAAACCCTGGGGCAGGTGAGCTCTGTCTACATTTCATTATACTTAATTTACATTAGGAGAACAAGAGAAAAGAGGGGTGCTTATGAAACACTTCCTTCTCTGTGTTCTATAAAGGAAGGGGCGAATCAATATTGACATTGTGTTTTCAATGACACTGCCTCATAACTGCATTTACTGAGAAGGTATCTACGTGTTGAGCATCTACTGTGTGATACAGAGTTCTAGGCTCTGGGACAGCACCGGGAAGTATCTGCTTGGATACTGTTTGCATCCCTGTGGGAGAGATGGGCAGTGAACTAATAAATGATGTAATGCTACCAATAGCTAGTAAATGGTAAGAGAAATAAAGCAGGATAAAAGGCAAAATCCTAGTCCATCTATAAATGGTCAGAGAGGGCTATATAGGGAGAGAATATTTCACCATGGCCCCGTGATTGCTGCTCCATCCTGTTCCCTGCTTTTTATTTCCATTCTACAGCAAGCTTGTTCACATAAAAACCCTTCACACCTGCCCTGCTCTAAACATACTTCCTGCCCATCCTGGGAGGCATTCTCTCTTCCTGCTTGGCACTGCCTGCCACTTAGAATTTTATTTCAGTGTCCTCTCCCTTAAACCTGAGCTCTCCAGGGCCACAAGCTGTTCTTCCATTGAGCTTCAGTGCCAAGCAGGGTGCTGGGCATTCAGTGAGTTCATTAGCAGTGCCTGGAGGGAGAAAAAGAGCCATTGATTCAGATGCCACCCTATTGTGACCGACTTTGGAAAGTGCAAGGCAGCCATGGCCTGGTCCGAGGGAAGGCCACTCATCACAAGGAGCCGCACTTTCAGAGCTAGGGCCCCTCGTCTCATTAGCTGGATTGCCCGAACTGTGAAGGATGTCACCCCAGTTCAGTGCCAGGTCCCCCCTTGCACATTCTCTTCTCAGACATCATTTTTACCTCCAGTTGCTCTGTGGCATCAAGAAAGCTACTACTTAGTGGATCCCATATTTATTTAATTTTTTTTTGAAATAAGAAGAACTCAACTGATGTTTTTGATTTTTTTCTTTTCTATTTCTTTTGTTTTCTTCTCTTTTTTCCCCCCACAGGCTTGTCTAAAGCCCTTAGTGAAAGGAACCAATGTCAATTAATTTATAGTAGAAGGAATGACATCACACAGAATACTTTACAAGGGAGAGCATGCACTTAGAGTCAGCCCAGCTTTGGTCTGAATTCATACTCTGCCACTTGCTGGTCTTGCTCACCTCAGTCTCAGTCTTCGCATCTGTGACATGGAATCATGGGAACAGTCACACATGGCTGTCCTAGAGATAGATCTAGAAATTTTCTGAATGGTCCATGCTCAAATTTGAAATTTGGGATCCTACACTCCGCCTATTTCCACTTGATTACTTTTAAATCAGGACCCCGGAGGGTGTGGTCTAGATAGTCTTAAATAAACAAGATCAGCATTTTGCTGTGCGGAGGAAGCTCTGCTTCAAACCTTGCAGTGATACAACTACCACAGTCATTATTATAGCCGCACTGACCACACAGAGGTGTGGTTCTGTACCCTAAGCCTCCTGCTTGCTTCATGTCCCTGTTGCCTGCCTTTGCGTGCACTTTAATACCTTGTCCAGCCTGGTCCTGCCATGCCCTCCCTCATCTGTAGACCGCAGCAAGGTGTCTTAAGACTTGAATTTCATGTCTGTCTACCATCTGTGTATGGAGAGTCTTAGTCACAAGTCACAGTTATGTTCTCTTGCTGCTCTGAAAGCTCATTATTTTCCAAAGAGCCCTCCTCTGTCTTGCTTGTAATATCTAACCTTTAAATAAGAATATTCCCAGACTGTGGAGGGATTGGGATGGAGCTGAAGGAGCAGCTCCGTGTCGTATTTCTAGTCCCCTTTTGTTGCCTTTGTGATCTTGACTAATTCACTTACTGGCTCCAGACTTGGTTGCTCCATTTATACAATGAAACACAACAACAAAGATAACCAGCACAGTCTCTGACCATGCACTAGGCACTTTGTAAGTGCTGGCAAGTTATGCATTCATTAGCGCACCATAATCCCATGAAGTTGCTGCTGTACTCATACCCAAGGGAAAGCTGGGGACACACTGACCCAGAGAAGCTGGGTAACTTTATCACGATCACATAGTTAAGCAGATGCACAGGGAGACTCCCAGCTCAGTCTGTCTGAGTCATCATTTTATCTCTCCCATCACACCCACAAACGTGACGCTGCAATTCCTGAGATGCTGTGTGGTTTAGAGAGGCCAAATAAAGTGTGGGGGGCATCATAAATATCCAATCGATATTAATATTATTGTGTTATACCCCCTACCAACTCAGTGCAGCCTCAGTTTAATAAATACTCACTTGGTTGCTGCATTTGGCCATGTGTTTACAGCTGATAAAGCAGCAGATCTCAAGACCAGCTATTTATCTGGAGCAGTTGTCTTCCTGCAGACTTAAGCTGTCACGTGTAATACCCTCGGCCCTCATGGAGAATCCTTGTTGGGAGGGTGCCACTTTGCCCTTTGAATGGATTCTTTGCTAATGGTCAAGCCGTTGGAGGGGGCTAGCCAGCCGAAAGCCACTGCTTCAATAAGAATCTGGGCTTTGTCATAGATCGTAGAGAAGGGTCCTTTCTGAGCACGGGAAAGGGAAAGCAGGGGTCAGCTCTGCAATTTTCTCTGACTCCAGACACAAATACCCCACCTGCTCCTAAGCCTCAAGAGATGTGGGGATTGGTGGTGACCCCCAGCCTGGCTGTTGATTACACACAGAGCTAGGAGCAATTTTTAAAGTCTCCTCACCATTTTGCTCTCTCTTTAAAAATTAAATGCCCAGTGTGTTACTTTATTCCCAGATCTACTGGCCTTTGACAGGACAGCTAGGAAGCAAGCCTGTTCGGTGACTTCCTGACCGGGATTGTTTTAGGGGTGAGAAAGACCATGGGCAGGAAGGTGACCTCGTTTCTCTTGTCAACTTAATGAAAAAGAAACAAAGGTATCAGTCTTGATGCCTGTACTCCGCAGAGAGGACTATGGGGAAGACGCAGGAGCAACAGATTCTGGCATGGAATCCGATCCCAGGAAGGTAGGCAGGTGGCTGAGCCAACCTAGGGGGAACCAGTGAACCCTGGTTTGGGCGCTGGGAGGTCTGTGTTCCCATCTCAGGTCCTCCACTGTTGTGTGACACTGTTGACCATTTTGGAGGTTGTAGATCCCATGTTTAGCAGGTAGGCAGTGTAACAGAATGGTGAAAAGTAAACTTTGGTGTGATTCCTTTGTGGTACCACTTATTGCCTGGGTAGTTCTGACAACTCCTTTGGGGTTCACACAAATGTTAGGTGGTCAGGCCTCGCCTCATTCTCCTTTTGTGCCATTATTCTCTGCTTTCTTGCTTGGCCACTGTTTGTGTTCTATTTTGAGATTCACAACTAATGTCTCTTTGAATGACAGTCTTCCCTGATGTCCCCTGCTCATGGAGACACCTTGTCTCTATGACCACATCACCCCCAATGGTCCTCCGTGTCACTAAGCATGACTTCTGTCAAGATCCAGGTCCCATTGCCCTGCCTACCAAATGCTCATGAATGGGCTGAACACACCTGTTCTCGGCTCAGGAATTCTATGCTTCTAAGTTTATTTGCTATTGTGGGCAGCTAATTTCCAAAACAGACATAAAAGACACTGTTTTCTTCTTTTCAGAAATAGTAATAATTACACTCCTTTACGCTCATGTAGAAATTCACACTTGACAAAACATTTCTCACATTTATCTCCTTGTACCGACTATCCAGCAGCTCATCAGCATTCAAATTTCAGAACAGTTCAAGGCTGCTGCTGGATCTCATCCAACTCCTAGAAGCAGCTCAGGTAATGCAGCCTTGTAGTCCTCTGCACTGCGAAGGGCTACATACTCCAACATACCGTCCCACCTGGGTTTTCCTAAACTAATGCCATATTCTCTGCAGTGCCAAGGGCTGCTTGCCCCTATACACTATCCCACCAGGGCTTTCCAACACCAATGTCATATCTTCTGCACTGTGAAGGGCTGCTTTCCCCTATACACCATGCCACCAAGGCTTTCCTAAACTAATGCCCTATCCTCTGAACTGCCAAGAGCTGCTTACCCCTATACACCAACCCACCAGGGCTTTCCAACACCCATGCCATGTTAGTTTCTTTTCATTGCTATTCCATATTTAGCAGAAACAACTCATGGGAAGAGAGACATATTTTGTCTCATGGTTTTAGGGGACTTAAGTCCATTATGGTGGAGGACATTCAGTCCATGTCAGTGGGAATGCAAGGTAACTGGCTATTTTCTGCTCAGCAAGAAGCGAAGAGATTTAAGCTAGAGCCAGAAGTAGGAGTGGATTTCAAGGCCTGGTCCTTGTGATTCACCTCCTCCAGCTCAGCCCTGTAACTGAAATCTATCACTTCTCTAAACAGCATCACGAGTTGGGTACCTGGTTCAGAAACAAATCTGTGGGGAACATTTCACGTTCAAACAATAACATACACTGAGCTCTGAGAAATTCTTGACCCCAGCTAATGAACCAAGTCTTCTGATCCTCGCATGCCTCAGCCTCAGAGTTACCCTCATTCTGAGGAGGCCACTTTCTTGATTTTTTTTTTTTCACAGAGAGAGAGGGAGGGAGGGAGGGAGGGGGAGAGGGAGAGAGAGAGAGAGAGAGAGAGAGAGAGAGAGAGAGAGAGAGAGAGAGAGAGAAGATAGTGTTACTTGCAAAGGTCAGAGGACTATTCGCAGCGATCAGTTCTCTCCACCATTGGGCTAAGACCGCCTCAGGTCATCTCTGCAGCCCATGACCTGGTTTTAGAGCAGGGATGTGTGCATTATGTTGGTGGTCTCCTAGAGACAGCTTGCTGTTGACAGAGTTGTCAGCAATGGGAAGAAATAATGCAAGGTTGTCCACCAGAAAGAAACCTCCGAGTGTTTGCTAAGCCCAGCATGCATGCATATGCCCTCAGCTGCAAACAGAACACAGGGATAGGAGAGAAGGAAGAAAGAGATGTGGCAGCGAAGAAGCTGGGAACAGCTGTATTGGGACAAAATGGACCTACTCCCACTGTCAATGGAGGCCCTAGGGGAGGCATGCGCGATATCTTCTTAATTAGCTCTCTCGTAGCATTTCTGACTGTTCTTACTTAGCTCTGGCTTCCTGATGGGCTATATGCTACAGGAAAAAGAATATTTTAATGTGCTATGGGCCCTGGGCTTGGGAATATGCCCCACACAGCTTGAACCCTAGTAAGTAGGTTTTCCTCAACTGAAGATTATTTCACTAGGTCCCTTTGTTACCCAAATCTGTCCCTTGGCCCCATCTAGATTGCAAACATTCTAGTCCCCACCCTGGAATGCCCTGTCCATCTAAATCTCCTTTGGTCCTCAATGCCCACCTGGAATCTTGCTTTCCCCAACCAGCTTCTGAAACTAATGCGGCCTGTTGCAAATTCCGATTTCCCTGATCTTATTCAGCGTCTGCACTCAGAACCCTGAGGATGGTTGTTTGGTTCTCTGCCCTCCCCTGTCCTTCTCTGTCCCTTTCCCATGTGTCTACACAAAATCTTCCCTTGGAGATCTTACTATCATTAAAAGGGAACAGACCTTTCCTGCAAATATTTCTATTTAAAAGTGACCCTGCCTCTAGTAGCCTGGCACACTGAGAAAACACTTAGTATCTCTGGATAGTTTGTAAGATAGGGTGGTCACAGGTGCCTTATGGGATGCTAGTGAGAATTAAATGAATCCACACAACTAGCATGGTAGACTGTATCTGGTACTTAGTGGTAATCAATACATGCTGTCAGCAGATATTGGGTTCTTCAAGAAGGCACGGATGGGAGACCAGAGCAGAAACTGAACAAAGAATGATGGCATTAGGGTGTGAGAGATTTAAATCCCAAAGCTTCCTCTGTACCTAAAGGAAGTTTTTCCTCAGTTTCTGCATCTGCAAAATGAAATGATCACCGTATCATGTTTGTAAAGATCATGAAGATCATGTACAGGAGGCATGAAGTCTTTGCAGGAAGCAGTCACTGAGGGCTGCTTTTGTGCCATCTCTGCTAGAGGAGGGTGAGTGATCAGATGTCTCAACTTTACGCCTACTGCTGTGGTTTCATCTGAAATGTCCTCTGAAGCTTTGTGTGTTAAAAGTTTGCTCTCTAGCCGTTGTTGGGATTGGGAGGAGCTAGGAAGGTAGGAAGGTGGGGCCTAGCTGGATGGAGGCTGTTGAGGTCTGGCCTTGAAGAAAGCTGGGCTCTAATCTTGCTCCTGTCTTTGTTTCCTGGTGGCCACGAAGCAAGGACTGTGCTCTAACATAGACCAAGATGTTCTGCTGCAACACAGTTCCCAGACAACGGGGCCAAATCCTTGCCAAAAAGTGCTGCTGTTTTAATGAGGCCGGGAAGATAGAGGCTCTTCCCACCAGCACTTCCTCATTCCTGCTTCTTTAGCGCAGCCTGCTTTGTGAGCCTGTGTGTTATCTTCAGGACTCACAGGCTTGGGGGTAGATATGAAGCCCAGCCCCCAAGGACCAAAGGAACCGCTCAAGGTCATATCTTATTCACGGAGAGCTGAGGACTTGGGCCTGTCTCGTCTGGTTGCAGATTCCAGGTTCATTCTCTCAGACCCCACTGGAAAGCCAACAAGAATCCCAACCATCTTCTAATAGCCCTGAGAGGCGATGGCTTCTGCTGCAGTGGATTAGAGACATTTCTCACTCTGGGAATGCAGGAGCTGGGAGGGGCAGGCAGGCCAAGAGAACAGGCCAGGGAAGTAATTCTTCTTTCAGAGAAAATGTCTGTATTTGGATTCTTTTTTACACATCCAACCCGACAGCAAATTGGTTTGCTGAAGATGTAGGTCGTGCTCTGGGCCCGGCATCTGGACGCCTCATATTGTACACTATATTACCGGGGTAATATCGCAGTCTTTATTAGCACCAGCAGGATTTGGGATTCCCATGGGGACTGTTCTTTGCTGTCGGATGTATGAGGCCATTTAATCTCCTTTATCAGATCTGGTGCTGACTCCCCACCCCCACCTCCTCTTGCAGACCAATAAAGAGAACCTTTCAGATTCATTGGTCTGAGAACAAGCTTCTAAATACCTCCCCCCCCCCCCCCGCCACCACTAACTCCTGTGTGTAATAAGCAAGCAAACCAAGAAGGTGTCAATACTTTGAAAACCCGTGCAACCAAGGAGCGGTTTTCTCAGGAAATTTATAATTGGGGGTCCATTCTCCATAGGCAGACTGGAGGGAGAAAGAAGGGGGGTGCTGTTGGTGCTTAGCTTGCTCTGGTTTCTTCCAGGTGCTGGGGATTTGGGGAACAGGGTTGGAGTTCTTTCACCAGAAATATGTCTATACCTTTGGTTTTAGTTGGGAGAAAAAGCAAGAAGGACCTTAGGCAGAGGGGAAAGTTCCCCATCAGACACAAGTATATACTTGACCAGTGTGGAGGCCATTTTCACAGAACCAAATAAAACATCCAGGGCTCAGATCCGTCTCTGAAATCTCAGCTGTGTGCTTTTTCCCCATGCTCTGAGATACTTGTCCATGAATGTAGTATGAACTATTTGGGGATCCCATTCTTCTCTTTAGTCCAAGGAATACCAAAATCTACAGTGAGAATTGGTGGTTGCATTTATAAGAAGCTAATAACCACTTCCATCATTAACATTTCCTTCCACCTTTATAGAATATAGGAAATCCTACTGCGTGCTGCACCCAAAGTTCTACCCGTTGTCCTCACTGGTTTATATGGTTTCTCCTCTGCATAAAGGGTTGTTCCAATGTCATTACCAATTAGCAAGCAGATCTGGTTGTTTCATTTCTACTTCTCTGTGTGTCAGGGACACTGGCCTAAGCCATCCAGGCATTGACAGCTCTGTTGAAGCTGAAGTTCCCACAAGACTCTAAATGGTCCAGGACCAGTGATGGTTGTAGACATCCTTAGCACAGACCCGATGATGAGCCATTGCATGCACACACCTTTCCATGGGGCATAGAGCATCCTTTTACACACCACGTCAGTGACTCTTCGTCTGAAACTACCAGGGAAGTTCTCAGTGTTCTCATTTCACAGATGGAGCAAGGAGGTCCCAGGAGGGAAGGGTACATTCTTTTGGCCACAGAATTAGCAAGGGCCAGTATCACTACTCCTCTGGTGTACAGGCTCCCTAGGCGCATGTGCTGGGGATGAATGAGCCTTGCCCTGGAGGTCTTGGCATTGTCAGGGTAGGTGACATGGTTCACTTGCAAGGATGAACTAGCGAGTACTCTTTCAGAAAACAAAGCATGCTCAGAAGTTGATATCATTTTACAAACTGACATCAAGAACCTGTTTACAAGTCCATTTCTTTCAGTGCAGACTTCGAATCTTTTTTTTTTTTTTTTTTTTTTTTTTTTTTTTTTTTTTTAACCATCATTTGGGTCAGGTGTTCAGTTTTAAATGGATCCCACAAGCCACAGGCAGGTAGATAATTTCTAGCAACAGCCAAATTACCCCACCATGACTGGGAAGAATCAGCACAGCAGTATTAATTTGATTTGTCCCCCCCCCCCCGGCTGAAGTTCAGTGGGATTGCATCAAAATAGTAAAAGCCCATGCATGTATGTACGCGCATGTGAGCATTTGTGTGGGTGTGTATTTTTTTTTAAAGAAGACTCAACCAAATCTCACCAATGCATATGAGAGAGAAAACCAAAGCTGTCTGAAAAGGTTTCTGGACTTAGAAAGAATTTATTTCTATAGCCGTCCATGTGGGTCGGCCAATAATTACAATGTTAATGCTAAATGCTTACTCTTGCTTTACATTGGTAACATACTCACATGTAGCAAGTTTGCAACATGGAAGACTCAGCTTGTGCTGGCACTTGCTGGAACCCTTTTTATATTTTATTTTATTTTTTTTTTATTTATTTTATTTATTTTTATTTTTATTTTTATTTTTTTGTTTTTTTTATTTTTAAAACTATTTATTTCTTTTTTTTTCTTGCTGATTTTTTTTATTAATTAATTAATTTAATTATTAAAGATTTCTGCCTCTTCCCCGCCACCACCTCCCATTCCCTCCCCCTCCCCCAATCAAGTCTTCCTTCCTCCTCAGCCCAAAGAGCAAGCAGGTTTCTCTGCCCTGTGGGAGGTCCAAGGACCACCCACCTCCATCCAGGTCTATTAAGGTGAGCATCCAAACTACCTGGGCTCCCACAAAGCCATTACGTGCAATAGGATCAAGAACCCATTGCCATTGTTCTTCAGTTCTCAGTAGTCCTCATTGTTCATTATGTTCAGCGAGACCGGTTTTGTCCCATGCTTTTTCAGTCCCCGGCCAGCTGGCCTTGGTGAGTTCCCGATAGATCATCCCCATTGCCTCAGTGTGTGGAAAAACAAAAATATTTTATTTTTTTAATGTATCTTTTTCTCTATGGGAATTATCATTATCCTCCTCATTGGCATTATAAAATATCATTATATTTTAAATTGGAGCCCTTGGCTTTAGTAGACTGAGTTTGAACCCCAAGACACGTATGATGAAAGAAGAGAACTGACCCCTGCAAGATGTCTTCTGACCTCCACACATGTACAGTGGCACAAATATCTTCATATGGGTACCTATATAGAAAATAAGTAAATATAAGTAATATAAGTATAATAATAAAAATGTATTTAAACCATTAGGCCATAGTCATGTTGACTTCCACCAGAATCACCCCCAAGTGTTTTGTAAGTCAACACACTCCAGCTTGAATCCCACCACACCCATGAAATCAGGCTCTGTAGGTCACGCTTTTCAGCCTTCATGAATTCCCATGCACGGCCAAGATGGCGAGCACTCTCTGGATCACTGCCAGTCCTCCAGTATCCCCACACAATTCTCACTTCTAGTCTGCTTGAGGGATGACAGAATGCTCACAGGTCAGGAGGCAGCTGATTCATTTCTGAGCTACTCTGAATAGACTAGAATGGTCCGACCAAGTAACAAACAAAAGTCAGCCCTTCTTATGGCTCAGGCAATGTTACTGGTGCCATCTCATTTCATCCTTACAAGATAAATAAAAATATATGCTCTTGGTTTAAAGTTGAGGAAACCAAGGCCCCTTGGTCCCTCCGTTCAAGAGCTATTCACAGAGAGAGCCTGACTTGCTGAACGAGAGTCTTCTGTGTAGTGCATGACTCCTGTGAACTAGGCAGTCACAGCTTCACAGAAAACCTTCTCCAGCCAAGAAAGTCATTAAAATCCAAACTGGGACAAGAAGAAGAGCACAGGCCAGGACTGAGGTCCCATCCCCAGCATCAGGGAGGAGATACCTTCACCTTGTTGCTTTAGTGACCTGTGGGATGCTAGGCTCCTCACGGCTGGGGCGTCTTCAGCCTCAGCTCTGACCTAGGTTCATAGGGGTTTCAGAATCTACATGTCAACACTTAAGGCATCCTATGCTCTCACGCTCACCCTAATTTCAGCAGCCGGACCCTGCTCCAGTGGCATTCAGTCCTGGCTCTGCCCAATTCTGTTCTTCTGTGGCAGCTCTCTCCTTTCATCCTCTGGAGTGGAGACCAGCCAGCCTAGAGGCAAGGGCAGTGTCTTTTATCCATATGTCCCTGTCATCTTGGAGCACAGCCAAGGTCATATATTACATATTTATCACCCATATATTAAAACAAGCACTATATTCACAGTTGTGAAATATATGCATACTAAGTAGCTAAAGAAAGGAGTCACGAGTGTGAAATAAATGGGTGGGTGCTGAATGGCTGAAAAGGTGAGTCACATGACCTCAGAATTCTGCTACGATACTAACTTCAACTTATTATCTCCATTCATCCATTCAGTCATTCAAGTAGTAGCAGATACCAAATACCAGGACCACTGTTAGATACTGTAGGGAGTGCACATAAAGTTCTTAAAATTGCCTGCCATATAGTAAGCATACTAAAAATCATGCTTTAAAAAAAGACAAGTAGGTTAAATGAGTTGTCATCTCCGCAAGTACTGTAGGTGGTGTGTGTCTTAACTTCCTCATCTCTAAATGGAAAGAACGAGGCTCCACATTCCATGGGATGCTAGAGAGTAAATGAAATTAGATCAGGCAAGTTTCTTTCACACCTTCTCATACACAGCATGGCCTCTAACTTGCTTGATGAGGTAAGGTAGGGGAAGCCATTATGGGGATGGACTGAAGGTCTAAAAATAAGCCTGGTAGGCAAAGGATAATGTTCTTTCTGCTTGCATATCTTCCTGCCTGAAGGTGTCATATCTGCTTACCTTGTCATCTAAGTTGGGGGCATGTCAGGCTCCATCATTCACCCCTGGAAGATGGTATGCTCCAAGGCTCTGGTCCCTTGTTACCTCTTGCCTGCAAAGGGACAATGTGGAAGGGGTGCAGCCTCTGCAGTCAAGTGGACCTTAGATCACATCTCAACCCTCTGTCATGAGTTGGCCAGGCTGTTCTCTGTCTGTCTGTCTTGTAACATGCAGATAAGAACACGTGGGGCATTTTTTTTAATTAATTCATAGGATGTCACGAGATGCTTACTCTATTACGTATTTTTAGAAAAAACTCTTCTCAAAGTATAACTTCCAGATCAGTTCTGGGAGTTCGAGAGGCAAACCTTACTAAATGTAGGAGAAATGAAAAGCAAGAGCTTTTGTAAGGCTTTAGAAGCATCATGGATTCTTGTATTTCTTTCTATCAGACACTGAGATCATCTCATAGTGTCTGCCTGGGGAGTGCATAGTGATCTGTTGCCTGTCTTTTGAATTGGTTGGTTTGTAATCGTTATAATCCACCCATCTGTCCATCTATTCATCCACCTGTCTATTCACTTCTCCAATTCACAGAAACAGCAGCAGACACTAGTTTCCAGTTTGTTCCATAAGCAATAGTGTAGGCACTAAATTATATAACTACATCCATTATAAGGAGTCTTTGTCTGTATCAGAATCTCTTGCAGAATGTGGTGTCCCATGCCAGCCTACAGAATTAGTCAGTCATGACTGGGTCGGAAGCTCCATTTAAAATCCATACTTCCATAGTTATTGTTCTTCCAAAGTTTGAGAACTTGGACTGGATTATGGAGCATTTCCAATATTTTCTATGACATTGATGTTACTGATAGCAGATGTCAGAAGAGTCACAAAGAGTAACTGAAGTACTGATAGAACTGTAGAATTTGGCTTATGAGTTAATAATCTATAGCCATTTGCAAACCCTTAATCACGTACTTCCTTAACAGAGTACAAAATTGGTTGTAAGGCACCTTTTGGTTGTTGAGGATAAGCCAGTGTGAGGAATGATGGGTTTCTGGACAGGAGGACAATTATATCATGAAGGGAAACAGATAGCAAATACTGAAACATATAGTCATATGCCTCTCTTGGAAATACTACAAAAAGTATAGTATCGGGGAATAGGCCAGAGGCTGATGATCTGGGAGCCTCATTGGCTATGACAGACGTGAAAGACCTTCTTGAAGGGCACGTATTTGATTTTGAGAGATCAATGACAAGAATAAGTCAAACTTTTAAGGGTCTTGATGAAGAATCTTTCGTAAATGAAACAACAAAGGTAGACAGTATAGTTGAAGTATAAGGAAGTAACAAGAAGCACAGGATAGTTATAGCCTATAGACCCAGAAAAGGCAGAATGTCAGGGAAGTTAGCCTGGACACTGGAAGGCATCCAGTTTTAAACCAAAGACACCAGAGGGTGGCCCTTATCGAAGCTGCAGCCGCTTCTACATAGCTGCTGTGGTCAAAAAGAGGCCCAGAGAAAAAGTTTTCCTTGACGGTCGCGGTTCTGTTTACAGTAACTGATCTGCAACATTTTGGGAAAAGACAGAAAAAAAAAAAAAAAGACACCAGAGAGTCAATTTCTACAGGTGTGTTGGGAGGAGTGACAGGCAGCTCTCTTAAGTGACCGTCAGCACTCTGGCTTCTCTGAACAAGGCATTGTGAACCTGCTCCTCCTGAGCCCTGCTCTTCTGGGAGGAGCCCTCAGGCCTGGCTCCTTAGTCTTAGTAACTAGATCCTCCCCTCCTTTTTCCAGCTGCAAGTGAAAACGACATAGCCACAAGGGCCCGTGGTCCCAAGTAAGTTTGAATTTGTTCACCAGGAAATGGTAATCTTTTGGAAAAATAATTATTTTATTAGTTCTTTCAGAATTTCACAAAGGGGTACCATTTTCACTCTGTGCTGCTACACACGCACACACACACGCACACACACTATTCAATGTGTTCTTAACTACATGATACAAGAAAAGGAGGTTGAAGAAGGATAACAGCCTGTCCAAGTGACAGCAATGGGCTGGGATCTGATCTCAGATCTGTTGAGTCTGTAATGTTAGTCAAAGGCTTAGCCTTGCTCCAACATTAAACATGATCTCAGGTTTAAAAGTCACAACAACGTTAGTTCTACAAGCCTCTCACATCAGAAAATATATCGTGATCAAGAGAAGAATAGGCGTGGTCCTAGAGAAGCTAATTAAGGTGAACCCAAAGAAAAACATTTAGGCGAGAAAAGGAGACAGAGACAAAGACCCACATTGGAGCACTGGACTGAAATCTCAAGATCCAAATCAAGAGCAGGAGACAGAGCACGAGCAAGGAACTCAGGACCGCGAGGGGTGCACCCACACACTGAGACAATGGGGATGTTCTATCAGGAACTCACCAAGGCCAGCTGGCCTGGGTCTGAAAAAGCATGGGATAAAACCAGACTTGCTGAACATAGCGGACAATGAGGACTACTGAGAACTCAAGAACAATGGTAATGGGTTTTTGATCCTACTGCTCATACTGGCTTTGTGGGAGCCTAGGCAGTTTGGATGCTCACCTTACTAGACCTGGATGGAGGTGGGTGGTCCTTGGACTTCCCACAGGACAGGGAACCCGGATTACTCTTAGGGATGATGAGGGAGGAGGACTTGATGGGGGATGGGGAGGGAAATGGGAGGTGGTGGCGGGGAGAAGGCAGAAATCTTTAATAAATAAATAAACAATAAAAAAAAGAGAAGAATAGGAATTAGCCGGTGTACTCATCATTACCCAGCAAGAGCCAATACCATCTCTCAAGGTTATCTGCAATTACTATGTTGCGTCATTCAGCAGTCACTTTCCAGAGCACACTTCAGCATATGCCCAAGCAGAGTTTTGATGGAAGCTGGCCTTGATGTAGGAAACGGCAAGAGGATCAGAGAGGAGTGGATGAGGTTGTCAGCAGATGTGAGAAGCAAGCGGGAAATGGAGGCATCAGGAATGAAATTGCTGAATGGGGAGAAGAGGTGTCAAAGCTGTGATTGGAGACTGGAGAGTGCTAGAGATAAAATATAGACACCTCCAACAGCTCAACCAAGTTAACTGGTTTTACCAAACCTTTCCCCATACAACCTCCCTATGTGGAGAAAGTCGTCTGGAGCCAGTGATTTACCCCATTCTGTATATCAGATCTGACTCCTAGACACAGCCGTACTGCTGCAGGCTATTCCCAGCATCAGACCTGAGGTAGTTTGGATGTAATTGACCCCCATAAGCTAAGAGGGGGTGGCACTATTAAGAGGCTTGGTTTTGTTGGAGTAGGCGTGGCCTTGTTGGAGGAAGTCTGTCTCTGTGGGGGCAGGTTTTGAGGTCTCCTATGCTCAAGCTATGCCTAGTTTAGACCACTTCCTGTTGTCTGTTGGTCAAGTTGTAGGGCTCTCAGCTCCTTCTCCAGTACCATGTCTGCCTGCACGCCACCACGTGTGCGGCATGATGATACTGGACTGAACCTCTGAAATGTAAGGCACCCCAATTCAACGTTTTCCCTTTATAAGAGTTGTTGTGGTCATGGTGTCTCTTCATAGCAACAGAAACCCTAACAAGACAAGACCGTTATCTGGATGAAGACTCTGATCTTAAGGACACAGCCCCAGAATGATTTGGGAAGTCTTCATAGTTTTCTGTAACATACTTCCAAAGCAGCATCGTTGTGGGAGAAAGATTTCCCCACAATTAAGTTGAAAACCTAATCACCCGCAGCTAGCTGTTGATGTTAATAAACTAAAACTTTTCAATAGCTAGCTGATGTGTGCCCAAATGAACTGCAGTGAAGAAATCTAAAAAACATCCCAGGGCTGTGTGCCCAGCTCAGCTGCTCCGTCCTCACCATCCCCAGTGCTGTGTGCCCAGCTCAGCTGCTCCATCCTCACCATCCCCAGGGCTGTGTGCCCACCTCAACTGTTCTGTCCTCACCATCCCCAGGGCTGTGTGCCCACCTCAACTGTTCTGTCCTCACCATCCCCACTGCTGTGTGCCCAGCTCAGCTGCTCCGTCCTCACCATCCCCACTGCTGTGTGCCCAGCTCAGCTGCTTCATCCTCATCATCCCCACTGCTGTGTGCCCAGCTCAGCTGCTCTGTCCTCACCATCCCCAGTGCTGTGTGCCCAGCTCAGCTGCTCCATCCTCACCATCCCCAGTGCTGTGTGTCCAGCTCAGCTGCTCTGTCCTCACCATCCCCAGTGCTGTGTGTTGTCTTTATGATGAGGTTTTCCTTTGAATCTTGGAATGGGGCAGCTTGAAGAAATACACACTTCAATCACTGAATCCTCCATTCAGTCAATATAAGTCGATATAAACTAGGATAGGTCTATGTTTCCGCTCACTGACCACATTTATCTTAATTTCAGGGAACTCTAAGTCTGGGGGAGATGGTGTTTCCATAACCCTTGGTGTGGCAAATTAGGAAGGTTTGCACAGTCTGCGAAGAAAACAGATTGCCGTAGGTTGGATTGCTTGAGGCTTGTCCGTGCCGTAGGGGTTAAGTCCCCGAGCCTTGCAGTCCACCTCCACAGATTCAAATTGCACCTCTCCTATCAACTGGGTGGTCTTTGGCATGTATCCTCTGCTGAGACTCATTTAAGCCATCTGTGAAATGGGGATAACCGCGCCAACATTTTTATATCCCCATGAGCTACAAACAAGTGAATACGTGCCCTGCACACAAGGCAGAACTTGGTACCTAGTGGATGCTCTGTGTGCTCTTCTCCGGTTCTGCGATGTGCTGCTGCTGAAAGAGCCTTCTGCTGGAACGGAGGGATGAAGCAGTGGTTCATTAACAACCAGCCCAGGGAGAATACACTCCACAGGAAGCTGCAGGGTCATTAAGCACCAGAGGTGGTAACAAGGCTATTATTTTCCCAGGGTTTCCTACATTGAGCCACACAGTGAGGTGATGCTTAACCCAGCAGGAGGGAAGGGGTTTGGAGTGGGATCTGGGGAGCAGGGGATCACAGCTGTTTTGTAAGGTTGTAAGTTCCTGAGAGGTAGAAGGCAGGCAGAATGGTGTACTGTTTCTCTGCCTGTCTGCCTGCATGCTGGCTCACCCCCCAAGGACGGAGCATCTGAAAATAATTTCTGTGTTTGTTGTGGGCAGTAAGGTGTAGAGCAGAGAGTGTTGGCTTCTGCACCTTAACCTGCCTTCGAATCCTGCTGTCACCAACATGAGCTGTGACACCAGGGACATTTGTTTCTTTTCTCACTGCCTACATCTTCTTACCAAAAATAAAAAACTAAATAAAAAAAGTCATGATTTGTGTGAGGCCAGAATTCAAGACCCCAGGAACAGTGTTTTGAGAATACTGTTTAAGCCGTGAAGTCTCGGGCAATAGAAAGCGTCATCTTCCTATGGTTGTGCCAATTTAAGATTGTGTCTCCCTGACTTAGAGGCTTTAATTTCCACAACTTAGGGGCTTTCTCTCCTCTTCCATTCGTTTTCTCAGAACATAGATGAATGAGTTACTTCTGGCAATCGTCAAACACTCAGACGTTGGCTAAAATCCATTTCAAATCTCACAAAGCAAAGAGCAGGTGCACTGTGCTCCTCAGAGCAAATTATTTCATTAGGCTGTATTTCCGAATGTGAGAAATCAATATGATTTTAGAGGAAATTTCGAGAAGCACCGAGTAGACCTACATATCACCATATTGATTTCAATGGAATGTCTGGAATAATTTTAGCTCTGATTTTTTAAGCAACTAGGACAAAAAGAGAGTTTCTGGAAGTTACTTGGCTGGATGTGCCAGGAAGCAGAAATGTTTCATTTTAGGACAAATCTTGAGTGTGTTTTCCTAAGGATGCAGATCCTGGATACCTCACTGTGGCTTGCGAGGACTTGATTGGCCATTCCTGGTCTCTTTAACCAGTCTTTCTGTCCAAAGCTTCCCCAGGTTCCTCCACCGTACCATGAAAAGTACTTTAGGGTCGTTGCCAATCTGATTCCCTCTGCTGTTGGCACTAACCCCAAGCTGTCAGCTTCCTGTTGCTTAAACCCTCATGGCAGGGCACCTTTCCTCAGAGAGCCTCTCTCAGCATGTGACTTGGTGCTTGGTGGCTACCTATTTTCTGTCTTAACTTTATAGAAACTCTCAGAGTGAGTTTTTATTCATCACACTTGCCAGCAAGTCCACACAACTTGTACAGAATCCACCACATAATAGATACCAGAAAGCAGCTGGAAGAAAAACAATTTCTGAACCAGGGACTATATGAATATTCCATAACAACACAGCTTTCACAAGCCCTTTGGACTAGAGAGGCCCGATAGGTTGCTCATCTCATGCTGGAAGTAGGAAGGTCTTGATTGTGTGTTGCAATGGACATTTCTGTGCTGAGTGAAGACCCCTGATTAGGATGAACGCTCAGCGGGTACCTTTTCCTGATAACCATTTATTTTTTTCTGGAGGAATGTGCAAACTATTTCTTAGCACATACAAACTGCCCCATAATAATAAGGCTTTCAAATCCTCTTCCTCCATTTCCCACATTGTCCTACATTCCTAGCGTGAGAATGTGCTCCTGGCTCATGTGTGCGCTACTGGTTGTGGTTTCTGGGCCTGGCTGCTGGTCTCTCCCTGCTTGGGCTGCCTTTCTCCGGTGAGAACATGTGCAGGGAGAGATCAAGGGCTCTAGCCTTGGAGTTGAGCTGATACAGATCCTAATCTTCTTTCTGTAACTTAACTGCTAGATCCTAGACAACTGACAGCTGTCACAATTTCACCTTGAGATAACGTCCATCCTCCTCATCGAGCCACTGTAGGTGTTAACATTGGAAAATGAGTATTGCTCTGAGTGGCACATAGCGCTTATTAAACGGTAGGGGTGTCTTCTTAGCAGGACTCGGGTCAAAGGTTACTTGAAATCTTCTTCAGGCTAAAGTGAGTTTTCTCATGCACCTCATTTCTGTTATCATCTTTTCCATCACACTCCAACTGTCTGCAGTTCCTCCTGCAGTAATCTTAAAGACATAGTTCAATTAGTCCCCAAATTTCTTCTTGGCCCTGAACATAGTGTCAGGTATACTAACAGCTAGGTGACTCTCAATTAATGGAAACATGAATTAATCCTAAAGCAAGTAGAAAACCTCATTCAGTGTAAGAAGGAAAATTGGACAAGGCATTTTGATTGGCTACTTAATTTTCTCATGGCTTGCATATGTGCTAATGGGACATATTTAATTTTTTGGCTGAAAGATCTGGGTGAGGTTGACATTCCTGGTCTTTGAAGAGAATGTTAAGCAAAGACTAAACGGCAGCTTAGCTCCATCCACTCTCTTCGGTATTTGCATAGGAAAACAGCTACTTAGCACATTTACCAATGACTTTTTAGGAGGTAGGTGTTTTCCCCCAACTTTTTGTTAGCCTCAGGTTCTCAGCATGTGAGACAACAATGTTTTCGCTTCAGATTTGCAAGTGCAGTTGTGTTAGTTCGCAAATCGCTTTGTCACATGGGGAATGTTCTACAACAAAGGCGATTAATCGCTTTCTCCGATGGAAATGTTTTGAAACGGAAGGGAGCCCTCATCTCTCTGGATTCTCATCAGCTGTTGTCTCTAGCGCTTCAGACTAGATTTCCTCCTTACTTTTTGCCCAACCCAAACTCACACTCGACCTTGTGAGGCTGAAGCACTATGACTTTCACTCTCAACCCACACTGCTGTCTTGGTATCCAAGCTTATCTCTCAGGACACCCCGAATGTCCCTCCTCACTTCCTCAAAAACTCGACTTAGCTCTCTTGATGCATCTCGGGTGTGACTTCGTGAGGTTCAAGCTTTGATGCCAGGAAAGGAACACCACAGTCCATGAGACTGAAGAGATGGTGGGGAGCCACAGGCAGATAGTCATATCTTCTTCACCTAAGTAGAAGTCTGATACACAGAATGCCAGGTAGGCAGATGTTAGGAGGCATTTGGGCACATATCTGTGCAGGCACAGGCACACGCTGGTACACAGGCTGTGCAGAGATAAGCACACAGGCCAGCAGACAGACATGCACAGGCAGACAGCCAAAAGGATAAAGGCTAAATGACTTCGCCTCTGAACTTAAAGTCGGACTAAATACTAAAATTCACACCAAGTGGCATTTTCCCAGAAATAGTCATAGAACACATGACATCACTATTTACTTTTGGGTTTCCCAGACATCTGGTGTCAGACCTTTGGTCCAGCACTAGCCATCTTGGCCTATGTCAGAGTCACCTCAGTTCCATGTTGTCTAAACATAAGCTGGTCCTTACAGACTTCTGTGCCTACACACCTGGTCTGGTAAGGCTTCTCTGAGTGGTCTAACCTCGTTTGGGTCCTCTTATCCTCTCCTCAAGTTCTGGCCTTTGCTTTGATGTTGTGTGTGTGCGCAAAAGTAGAAGGGCATAAGAAAAATAGTTTTGGAGTTAGACAGTCCAGTTTGTGATCTTGGGCAAGTTACTAATTTGTGATGATATATCTATCATTTTCTTCCACAGAATGATGTGCTTTTATAAATCTGGTGTAAGCAATAGCCAACAATAACAATAATAAAGTTCTTAGAGCATTCCACACAAGGCTTGACCTATTAGAATCCTTCCATGTAGGCTGGACCCTTTAGAACTGGTGATGCTGCTGTAGCTGATAGAACTACGGCTGCCCCTGCCGACACCTACATGCTCACTAAAATAATATGTTCACAGATTTACTTTTCCTAAATGCTGGTTGCCCAGCACTAAGGGGATTATTGAAATGTATAAAAGGATCTCTGGCCATGTTCACCCCTATCATTGGATGAGAAGGAACATAGGACCTTGAACCTCAATTATTTATATGCCTAGTCCTAAGTGCATTTTTATGTAAAAAGGCTTCGCTTTAATTTTATTCATTTTGTGAGTGTCATGTGCATGCATATCCGTGCACATGGGCCTAAGCCAGAAATTTGTCTACTGTAATTTTATTGCATTCCATTGGTCAATAAAGGATAATTCCTATCCAGGTTGAAAGAGAAAAGTACTGCTGCATATGTTCTTTAAAAAATTGCATACCAAAGTTCATAACTATATGGATGAGATGAAAGACAGGGAACATTTTTCCCATCTGTCACAGGCCAATGTACATTCAAATTTAAAGCAAGCACTGTAAGCCACATGCCTGTTACATGTTTGGAAATGTATTCCTTACCTTTTTAAAGCAGCAAGAGCCAGACAGTCTGCTGCCTGTGCATTAAGGGACTAAGTGAGGTACTGTGTGATGCTTGCGGGAAATTACAGTGCAGGTTTAAGGTGGTGATGACGTATGCTTGCTGAGAAGGCGCATCTTCAAATGATGGATTTTCAAAGCTTCTCCAAAACTCTGAAGGGCTAGAAGACCTCTCTGGTGGTCACTTGAAGAAAGCATCAGAAGTTGGCATTCTGAAAGAGTATGAACTTGGCACTGACTAACCAGTTTCCTGCTGAGTATAGGGCAGATTGGTGTGCTCTAACCTAGAGGAGGAGGTGGCATCAGAGAGGGTTCCTGGGCAGGGGGCTGTGTACCATCTTGATGTTTACATGCCATTTCCATCAGCCTGTGTCCACTAGGTTTTGCTGGCACATTCTTCATTAAATTAAAGAATTCTCCTGATGATGGGCTTATCATATGGTTTGCATCAATCACTGGTGAGATAAAAAATAAAAGCACTAGCCTAAGGAGGGGCCATTTAGTTTGGCATCATTTTTTTTTTAAGTCCAATGACTTAAACAGCTGAATTAATTACAATCTACTTTAGGGTCACTTTATACACTTAACTAGACAAATAGGGTCTCAGGGCCTCAAGGGACTCTGGATGGCAGGGGTTCTGAGAGCAGCAGTTTCAGAAACAGGTTGGAAAGTCACACCCTTGCAGAGGAGTCCTTGAGTCTATGGGGGCTGTGGAGAAAAGCCAAGACATAAGCTGTGGCGTGAGGAGGCCTTGGAGGGAATTAGATGAATCAAACCAAAGAAGCCTTCACAGAACACAGCAGAGTGTCATTGTACCAGGGTTATAATAGAAGAAAGGATTCCCTGGAGGTCAACTAGAGACAGTCATTCCCAGACGGACCCCTGTCCGTGGCTGTGGATTCAGGAGGCTGCTGGGCTGCAAAGTTGGGAGCCTGGCATTGGGGATGGGTAAGTTCCTGAGTTAAGATGCCTGTGGTGTGATGGGCAAATCTCACTGGCTGCTTTGACTACCGTATACTGGTCAGTAAGTGGATAATGCTGTTACGTAGCACCTAGCTGCTGATTTTATCCTAGCGAGTTTAGCATCCTATGGCTTACAGGATTGGTTGGTGTATTATTTAGGTGGAATTGCATCACAGAGGAAATAGTTTTCCTTCACCTTTGCTGTGTCTAGAGGCACTTCCTGGGGGCAGGTGTAGCAAGTGTTGTTGGTGCCTCGCTCATATCCATTAATATGAAGGCCGCTGGCTGTACCTGCCTATAAACACAGGCAACTACAAAAGAGATTCGGTGAATAAACAGCCTGCCTTCTTTGTGTGTTGGTCGGGACAAATCAGAGGCAAATTATTATTATTATTATTATTACTATTACTATTTTATTAGAGAGTGCATACATATGTCATAATGCACATGAGGAGGTCAGAGAAAAATTTTTAGGATTTGGTTCTTTCCTGGCACCACAGGTATACAATTCTGGGTCATTTCCCAGGGGTCCCATGCTTATCCATGGAACCCATCTGTGTTTTCTAGCCCTGGGATTGCCTTCCTGTACTATTACATCTCATTTCTCCATTCCCCAGGTCCATAATCCACATGCAGATAGAGATGCACGCAAACCATTTACATTTTATCTTTATGCCTTAGAGCAAGAGGCTATGCTGTGCGGCAGCCATAGGTGACAATCATACACCGTATATTTAAAAAACCTAGAAGAAATGGTCTTAAATGTTTTCACCATAAACATTGATTGTCTCGGAAGGTAGACATGTTTTATATGTGAATATGTCTGTGTAACTGTATTTCCATTTTGAAGGAGGGTCTCATGATTTTTGCCAGGCTAATCTGTAACTCATCTGTTCAATCAATCCTACTGTCTCAGCTTCAAGATCAGTGGTTCTCAACCTTCCTAATGCTGTAACACCTCATGTTGTGGTGACCCCAGCCATAAAATTATTTTGTTGCTATTTCATAACTGTAATTTTACTACTGTTATGAATTGTAATGTAAATATAGGATATGCAGGATATCTGATATGTGACCTGTGCAAAAGGGTCATTTGACCCCTAAGGGGTCGCTGCTCTAGACTATATATGTAGTCAACATGACATTATTCAACTTTTATGTTTTGTATATCATAAATAAATTTGAAAATTAAAACCAAATAAGGAGCTCTGTGCCATAAGGTAGTAGAATACTGGACCTAATTAATTAATTTCTGAATTCTGGCATTTGATACTAAGTTCATAGATAAATGTTTACTCAAGGAAATTTGAATTTGAGGCCTTTTATCCTCTGAGTCACCAACAAATACACTGATTCTAGGTACATGCCAGTTCTTTGTGCCAGGGGATGTTTCCATTCCTCCTGAATCAACCCCTACACGGCCAAGCCATGTCTTTTCTAAGGTAGTATTAGAAGTGTATGTTTGTGTATACATATATGTTCACATGCTAATATGGGTGTTGGTGGGTATACAGATGCAGACATGTACATGTTTTCATGTGTGGGTTTGTGTGTACATACATATGCATGTGTTAATACGGGTGTTGGTGATACACACATGCAGATGTGTGTGCCTTCGTGTGTGTGTGTGTGTGTGTACATGCATGTGCATTTGTTAATATGGGTGTTGGTGACTACACAGACACAGGCGAGCATGTCTTCATGTGAAGGCAGGCGATTGATATGAGGTATCTTTGCCAGTCAGTCTCCATTTCATTTTCCGGCCCAGGCTCTCTCACCTCATCTGGGGCTCACCTGTTTGCCTGGGCTGACTGGCCAGTGAGTTTCAGAGATCTGTCTGTCTGTCTTCCCAACACTGAGAGAAGGATATGCATCACTCTGCTTGTTTTTATGAAGGTGCTGGGGAATCTGAACTCAGGTCCTGGTGCCTGCACAGCAAACCCTCTACCGACTGAACTACCTGCCTAACATCCTTATCTTCCCGTCTTAACTTGGATCCAGATTTTATTCTCGATTCTAGGTCCTGTGACCCATGCATCTGTGGAAAGTCTCAAATGGCAGTAGTTCAAGCCTGGCACTAGTAATAAACTTAGCATTTCCTGCTGTCTAGCTAATGTAGTCACTGTGGCAGCCATCAGTCTTTGGGCAGAACAAGCACACAACTGTGCTCAGATTCCTATTATTTCCATGCCCTCTGACCTTAATGTGCAATATTTAGTCATTTGTTCAATAAGCATTCCCAAGTCTACTGCACACTGAGTTTGAGGCTTGGGTCGAGATTTACAAAGCTGAAGAAGACAGACGCCTGCACAGTTCCTGGAAGACGTGGTAGACACTTCATCCATCATCTCGGACTGCCGTGGATATGCAAAGAGACCATTGCCATGGGGTGAGATCGATGTGATATATCTCTGCAGGGTTGTCAAAATGTCACCTTTGGGTCAACAGCATCAATGACAACAGACCTGCCTGTACATTTGGAGATACAGGTGCCTGTTGAATCAGGGGCTCTGGTAGGACGCAGGCAGGCAATCTGTGTTTTAACAAGCCCTCCAGTGGTTTGAGGCCCCCTCATATTTCAGGACCACTGTGACAGCAGAATAGGAGATTTTCAGGCAGAAGAGAGAAGAGAGATGTTTCTGAGTGCATATCATGTATACCTGTGGAGAGAACTGTGTATGTATGGGAGGGGAAACTCGGGAAGCTTCCCTGCATTATGGTAGTCCAGAATTGACTTAAAAGAACAATACAAACATTGGCTGTGGCTTGGATTGATGCAGACTCATCCTGTTATCCCCCAAAATAATGAAGGACCCAGACATTTCTGATGCCAAGTCACAATGGGTAAAGTGTTTTCAATATGAGCAGGTCTTGATTAAAGAAAATCATTACTAATTTATTATCACAGAATGGAGGGTGATGAAAGCAATTTTGGCATGGCAGAACAGGCTGCCTTTTATCAAAGCTTCACCTGGAGGTCTCTTAAACCGGGCCATCTCTCTTTGCTTTTTCTCCATCATCATTTTAAACGCTTGAGATCGGGACCTTCCTGACTTGAGTTTCACTGATTAGATATCCAAGACCCCACATCATTCTCTGTCACAAATGTTTCTCAATTTGATTTTTCCAGATGTTGTATGATGGGTTTGTCCCAATACTTTGCTTTTGGCCCAGATGCCATGGGGCCATGGGTTAAGTGATTTTGAGTGGAAATGGTTGAACTGAGCACATCACGTTTTGTTGCTGCAGATACATGATCCACCTGCGGAGTGTGACTTAGGAGAGATAGGTGCTGCACATTGTCCCTGAGGGTCCCCACAGTCGAAATTACACATATCGACCAAGAGGTCCAATTGAGCAGGTGATTTTTATTGTTATAGAATAACACATGGCATAATCAGCATGCACAAACGATAGCAATTCCTGATGTTTCTAGTGCTTGCTATTTAAGAGAACACATCCACATCTATTAGCCCATTTGATCCTAACAAGCTTACAAATTTGGGATTGGCAGATATCATTATACTCCTTATTTCCTGGGCTTAAGGACCTATTGTAAGAACAAATGGGATGTTGTTTCTGTTGAGCTGGGCTGTGGAGACTAAACCAATCACTGACCAGCACAGCCTCAATGACAGCAGAACTGAGCAGCACCTCCCATCAGGAGGTGCCAGAGATGTTGCCCCCCCCCCCCCCCGGATCGACTGCAGTGACCATAGCCCTCCTCGGATTGGAGCTGGGGCTGTATGTGGAAAACGGGTAGGGAAGTGCTCAGGTAAAGGCAATTATTTTTAGCAGTGGGGGAGCCGTTTGATCCATAATGGATGATAAATATACAGCAACGCGATAAGGCCTTGAATCAGAGTTAAGTACTGTCATCTCAGCTCTACGCTGTGTCTTTCCTTAAAACTGACATTTCAGAAAGCATTTTCCGTGCTCACACTTTATTTTAGACTCTTACACTTATCAGTTTGTTTCTCAGAGCCGTGCTGTGGTGTTGGAGGGGCTGTCCTTCCCATTCCATACTGAGGCAAACTGAGGCACAGAAGGGGAGAGGAGCTTGGCATGAGTGAATGGTACAAGCACAGCTCAGGACGGTGCCCCAGACACTGTGGGCTCTGTCCACACACTCTCCTTCCAGGTGTGTCACCTGACTATCAAGTCTGAATGGGGGTGCTTACCAGGAAAGTAAGTGACTAAGCAGCTAAATCACAACTCACCCCAGATTTTAAAACTGAGGAAATTTGAAATTCCTAAGGAAATCTGGAGAATTTTTTTTTTTAAATTGAGAAATCTAACAAAACTGGAGATAAGTAACTAATGAAAATCCAGCTGAAACTCTGCCAAGAGGCTGTGGTGATTCTAGGAAGCATTTGCCTCTCTCTGAATAGCGCCCCCTAGCATGGAAGCTGACAGTGGGCTCAGAATAAACAGGCCTCTCTGCGAAGCCCAACACTTAGGGTCTACTTTGAAGTACACATTTGTCAACGTTCAGAATTATAGACATTCTTGACAGTGGTTCCTAAGACCTTCTCCCCATGGCGTGAGGAGTGCTGACGTGGGAGGCACCTGAGTTACTCATCAGCTCTGCTTATACACCTTTGGTACTCAGCAAGACTCAGACAAAAGTTTAGAAAGATCCACATGTCTAGACTCAGCGTATGGAAAGGCCACACAATGAACAGCATTTCTAGTTTGCTGTCTGCATTTTCAGAAGTGACAACTGAATTCACTATAAAAACATAGTAGCATGTGCCACTCACTGGCAGTGGTTGCCTTTGCTGCAGCCCACGCATCTGGTAAAACCAAAACCAAGCTGGTTATAAACATCACAGGCAAAATTTGAACTATAACTTCTTTGTTGTTTGCTTATGTTTGGCCGATTATTACTTTCCTAAGACTTTGGTTTGGTGATCAGGGTGGAAGGATTAATATGTTCATGGAAATTGGCTTTTGGATAAAATGATTAATGTCTTGACTAGAACCATATCTCATTGACTCATTGTAGTAAAATGCACTGCCACCAAAAAGAAAACATTATAAAAATAGCCGATGGAACTATAGTTCCAGATTGGTCAAGTGGTTCTATGGCTCTGTCAGCATTTTACCTTGTTGTGAATTGGTTGTGGTGATTTGGTAAGCATAGAGGCACAGATACCCCCAGTATAGTTTCCAGCTTCAAACTCACCTCTTGGGAAAGGAGGAAGTTGGCATAGGCAATAAAAGACTATGGGTAGAAAATCCCTGTAAAGGAGCAGTAAATTGTCCTCCAGAGGCAAGCAGCTAGCTAGCTAGAGAAGTGAGCTGCTAGGAGAAGGTTCAAACACAACTTAGTTGAGGTTAGTGGATGAACAAAGGAGCCCCTAGAGGTTAGAGGTGGGCTCAGATGATAGAGCTGCCAATTTGTATCTGACTGTGTGGGGGACTGGCCAGACTGGCCATTCCCTAAGTGGCCCTTCTCTCACAAAGTCATCATTTTGGTACCTGAGCTATTTGCATTCAACTGGCCCTTCTGCTATGTGGTCAGAATTCCTGGTGCTTGCCAGTGCTTATTCTCTTCCGCCATCAGATATAGATCAGCTCCATTTCTCAGTCTTTTCTTATATGGCGATGGGTCTGAGTTCTAGCCAATGCCTAATCCTGAGTACACAGGACTGGCCCATAAATAACTCTTTTTTTTTAATACTCCTGCTTTTCTTTCTTGCCATTTGGTTGAATGAATGTCTTTCCAAGAACATAGAAGAAGGCAGAAACATAGGATGAAAGGAAGCCGGATCCTGCAGGACAGATGGAATAAAGTTCTCCCTTCCTATCAACTTATTTTATATTATGGACATGGCTTCACAGAACACTAAATTTCCAAGGATGGATGTTGTATCAATCACTCTTCTTGATTAATGAAAGGAGATAAACTTGGGACTTGAAAAAGTAACTGATTAGTGGTAAATGCCTTCATATCATTCCTTTTTAGTCCATGTAATTTAGAAAGGTTTTCTAGGTTGTAGTAGTAGTATCGTTATGGTGAATATTTAAATGGCAAGTGTCTGTAGTCTAAGAACCAGCAGTATTTGAACTCATGTGTTTCTCATGCTGGTCTTGTTATTTCATAGTAAGAAAACTCAAACACAGAGAGGTTGTTGAATTGGCCAAGGGGTAGGTGGTTAAAAAGACCAACAATCTATCTTACAAGAGCCTTAACCTAGGCAGGTCATACCTGATAAAGTGTATCCACTGGTACAACAGTGGCATAAACATTATGGAGGTGACTACCTGATTTCTTGTTAGATATTAGGCTGATTTCCTGTCTATTACTGGCATGAAATACCACAAAGCAGGTGAAAAGCTCATGACAGGAGAGATTACAAGCCTTGGGAGGGAACCTATTGTCATTTGCTAAATGGTCATGCTGTCAAACTGCATTCCCCCTTACTGACAGTTTCTAAAACCCAGATCCCAATGACGTACCCCAAATTCCAAATAAAAGGTTCATGTTAGGCAGGAAGTTTCACTGTCTGCTCAAGCCAGGACTTGAGGAGTCCTGAATCAGAACCAGGCTCTCATGCATTCCTGGCTTGCCTTTTCTTTGCATTGGCTTCTTTCCCAAATGTCTTATTAGGATCAATATATCTGCTGTTCTACCATATATCCTCCACGTTTAAATAACTATAGAAATAGGAGTTGTTTTTTTTTTTTTAATTTCCTCAGCGGTACTGAAGATGAATGTCCTGTTTTTTGCTAGGTATGATCTGTAGTCAGCCTTCATCAATCATAGTGGCCCAAACCCTAAAATACCCCAATGAGTCAAGTCATGCATCCATCCCGAGCCAGTTCTTCCAGAAGAGCATGACTGTGAATGTAGCAGGGATAGATGACAAGAGGAGAATCTGCTGATGTTCCCAAAAGAAACTGGTCACTTAAAACATCATTATGACCTCTGTTGCAGCCCCAGTACTCAAAGAGGTTAAAGGACTCATCTAAAGTCATACAACTCATGGCCAGAGTGAAATCAGCTTCCTGCTATGAACCAGTCTCCCTCATCTTTACTTCTGGACCACCCAGTACAGCACCTGGAACAGTATAAATGAAGACAGGACTATGTATCAAATGACTAAGACTTGAACCTCTGTCTTCTGATCTTACACCTTAGTCGTCTTTTAACTGGGTCTCTCCTGAGCCTGTATAGTTATTATAGTTAATCCTTTGTTAAGGATTAGCAAATACCTAATGTTTGCTGATGAGGTAGTTTCGAGTTCATCAATGGAAGTGCTGCTGTCTTTGAGTGTTAGGACAGCTGTCTTACATCTACCCATCTCACCCCCGGAAGGAGGCTCTCACCACTCCCTCCGTCAAGAAGAACAGAGGATTCAGTGACATGTTGACATTGCTGATTAGTCCCGTCTAGCATGCAATGCAGCTGACAGGTCCTTCTTTGAACACTTACCCCATAGCTGGTGGCATCGGAGCTGAAAATATGATGCAGTGTGAACTAAATTCTGGGGAATCGCAATCAAACTCGTGACGATGGGATCAGACTACACTTACAGCTTTCGAGTACAAAGCAGCATCAATGCACGGGGGTCGAGCTAACAAGATGCCTGGGGTTTAATTTCTAAGTGAGACCCAGACAATTATTCTCTCTGAAGCTGTTAAGTAGAAGTTAAGAAGAAGCAGAATTCAAATGCAGTTTTGAATTTTACTAGAATCTTGGTGCTGCCTTTCCTGTATGTCCACATCTTGTCCTTAAAAGATACTCAGTGGCTGTCTGCTCCTTTAAGATCAGGAGGAGAGGGGATTCCCAACCCCAAGCTGTAACCCGGTCAGTTGGTCTGATCTATTTTACTTTCGGTGCACCTGTGATATTTTCCATCTCCTCTGTCTTAATTTCAGAAGACCTTATTAGGGTTCACATATAATGATAACTTCTCATTCCTGTGGTAGGTCAGCGTAGGATGAGAAATGTCTCAGTTCCACAGAGTCAGTCAAGCACTGAGGTTTATATGGCTCCATTATTGAGAAAAAGAGTTCTTCTGCATAAGACTGGGATCTAGAGAAATGATGAACATCTCCGGGAACACTATGAGCCAGACCCAGAAGTAATGTGCTCATTCCTGCCTTCGTTTCATTCACATAGGTCCTTGTATCCTTGCCTAAAAGGATCTTGGGAAGTGTTTTGTTCATCTATGACTTCAGAAGGTAAAGGAAATTTCTTTGCCACCTGAAATGTGCTGCTCCTCAAATTAGTTGGTCCCTTAGACTGGTTTGGGCATAGTGTCGTCAGGGATGTCTAATACACATTTGCCATCTTGCTGTCCCCTAGCTATTTCAGCCCTTGCCACAGCGTATAAGAGAAAGGCCAAATTACATAGTGTGACAGGATGTAGAAGCATTTTGATCATAACCCTATGTCTCCAGACGCTCCCTTCCATGGCCCATCCTCAAATCCAGTGCCTCAACATCTTCAAATTTCATGTGGTCCTGGAACACACGGGGCTGCTTTTGCAGGGCCTCCATTTGCATAGGCTGCTTCCCGTGCCTGGGCTACACTCCCACCTCCTGGTCCCATCTGTTTCTCCAACAACTATCTATATCTTTCACAGTTTTTCTCAGATTCTCGGAGAAACATTTAGTAAGCTTCCTGACTCCTGGTTGACAACTGTTTATGGCTTTATTTGCCCCCTTTGTCCAGACCTTTGGAAAGAGCATACTTCAGTTTAGGAGCAAGTTTTCATACTTCCTAGGAGTAAATGATCAGAGTGTGCTAGGTGGTTTTGAGTCAACTTGATACAAGCTAAAAGTCATCTGAGAAGGGGGAGCTTCAAATAAGAAAATGACTCCATAAGATCAGGCTGTAGACAGGCCTGTAGGACATTTTCTTGATTAGTGATTGAAGGGAGAGAGCCTAGCCCATTATGGCTGGTATCATCCCTGGGCTGCTGGGTCCTGGGTTCTGTAAGAAAGCAGGTTAAGCAAGCCAGTAAGTAGCACTCCTCCATGGCCTTGGCATCAACTCCTACATCCTGACGTCCTTCTCTGATGGGCAGTGATGTGGAAGTATAAGCCAAATAAATCCATTGCTCTCCAGGTGCTTTTGGTTATGGTGTTTCATCAGAGCAATAATAACCCTGACTAAAACAGAAAGTTACCAGGTTTGATTTTGAATCCTGACTTTACTATGTGGGAAAGTTACGGACATCTCTATGTTTAGGAGGGCTCTTGTTAATAGAGATAGCAAGGGTGTTCCTACTAGGATTGGTGTGAAGTTTAAATAAAATAACATGTGTCAGTGCTTGTTACAAAATACACAACACACACTCAATAAAGTGTTAGGCCGAAATGTCATGGCTACTGTTCACAGAATGAGTGATTCGAGCACTGTGCTGACATCTTCCTACTTACCTTTGCTACCATGTATCTTTGAATCATATACTTAGAAAATGTACTGAATTAATAAATGAATGATTGAGCTGGCCCGGGTCTGAAAAAGCATGGGATAAAACCGGACTCGCTGAACATAGCGGACAATGAGGACTACTGAGAACTCAAGAACAATGGCAGTGGGTTTTTGATCCTACTGCACGTACTGGCTTTGTGGGAGCCTAGGCAGTTTGGATGCTCACCTTACTAGACCTGGATGGAGCTGGGTGGTCCTTGGACTTCCCACAGGGCAGGGAACCCTGATTGCTCTTTGGGCTGATGAAGGAGGGGGACTTAGTCGGGGGAGGGGGAGGGAAATGGGAGGCGGTGGCGGGGAGGAGGCAGAAATCTTTAATAAATAAATAAATTAATTAAAAAAAGAAAAAAAGAGTTATGACACTTTTTTCTGAAAAGAATTACTTCTGTTTTTTAGGACTCGACTATTTGTGTTCAGAATATTCACAGAGCTCTTGGTGAAATGATAGGGTGTTGGTTGTCCAGGGTCAGTTCTGTCCTCGTCCCCATTTTCTCCCTCTCCTATGCTCTTGTTAGAATACCACCCTATAAAAGTTGTCCTTTCTCTGTCTTTGAACCCATGCGTCCATTTCAGAATTCCAGTAATGTCTCTCTGATATCAAATACTGTTCTAAAACTTGGTTCCTTCTGTACTGTCATCATCTCTGGTCTTATTTTAATTTTAATGCTAAACCAATACAATAGCCTCTTGCTCTGAGGATGTAATACATGATAGACATCAAGATCCATGCCTTTATCCCCCCCTGCTTTTCCTCTTGTAACCCTCTTCTCTGTACAATAACCATTCTTGTCCTTGACTCTCTATCTTATGAGTATGTAAATTATATTCTCTGTTATATCCTTTTTTAAAAAAAAATTTGAGGGGCTGGAGAGATGGCTCAGCAGTTAAGAGCATTGCCTGCACTTCCAAAGGTCCTGAGTTCAATTCCCGGCAACCACATGGTGGCTCACAACCATCTGTAATGCGGTCTGGTGCCCTCTTCTGGCCTGCAGACATATACACAGACAGAATATTGTATACATAATAAATAAATAAACATAAAAAAATTTTGAGAAAGGGTCTAGCCTTGAACTCACTGGGTACACCAGGCCAGCTTTGAACTCATAGGAGTCCATCTGCCTCTGCCACCTGTCTCTATAATGATAGCTTATTATATTTAATGTGTTCAATAGTTGGAAGGGAGACAAGACAAAGAAACAATGGCAGGGCAGCCTTCCTGCCCATCTCCTTGTCTAAGAATTGTGTTCACAACAACATAGGACGTCTACATGAGTAGAGAAGGATTTAAATCTAGGGACTGCTGCAGAGCACAGGCTTAACAAGGTTCTGGGATGCGCTTGGGCAGCCATCAGCACAGATTGGGATCATTATCACCTTATTGCATTCAGCCCAATTTGAGTCTTAGGCCTCCTGTGTGTAGCATGACCACAGTTGGAGTGACAGGATGGATCACTGAGATGGGCAAAGTAGAAATTACGTAGCCCAAAGAAGGGAAGATTGTAGCAAGAAGGTCCATAGAATACACAGACATCACCTTTCCATGTTGTGTGGGTTGGTCAGCAGCATTTGGGTCAGAAAGGAGAGGTTTTCTTTTTTTTTTTTTTTGGTTTTTCGAGACAGGGTTTCTCTGTGGAGAGGTTTTCTTTTGTGTGTCCTTGTTTTGAATTGTCTATTACGCTGTAGATCTGGAGAAGGCTCATACCCAGAGAGAGAAGAGGAAGAGCTGACAAGATAGTTTTATTCCTCAATTTAAAAATAAAAATGGGAATGAGAGCTAATCTTTATTAAGCCAGGTATGGTCTATTGCTTTTATAGAGATATCTCATTTAGTTCTACAGTCACTATACTTGAGGTGACATTTCTATTTTATAGGCTCAAAGAAGCCAAAGGAAATGTTAGTTATCACGTCAACAAACAGGCTGAAGCCAGAGTGGGAACTAGGGTTCCATCTAAATACAAAGACACTCTTCTTTGAGTGCGTACACTGGTTTCCTTAACTGAACTAAAAGCATATTCTTCAGATTCTATGTTTTAATGATGAAGGTGAAGTATTTAATATAGATGCAGGTTTGGAGAGAGAAATGACCATAAGGCTAATCTTTAACTTTGGCCCCAGCAGTGGATTTATTTTTTTCCATTGAACTGTCTTCTTTCTTCTCCTTTGCTTACAACAAAGGCTAGAAGCTGCGCTCTCAGGTTTGTGTTCTGAGTTCGAGGAGTGACTGACAGAGTCACTTCATGTTTTGCTCTTCGATTTTCTCATTCGCAAGCAGAGATAATGCTGGTGCTCGCCCGTGGCTTTGCTATGAGAATTAAACATGGCGAGCTGCTTAAAGGAATGGCGCTCCTACCAGATGGATTGGTACATGCTAGCTGTTGAATTGTAGATTTTCGTTGTATTCAAATGCAAATACACAGACTCTGCTATCTTAGTCACCTTTTAGGCTACAGTTCCAGTACATGGATTCTATTTAAATATTTTGCTGCCACCACCTGCTGTGTATAAATAGGGTTCTTCACCTTCTAAAACTGACACTCGGGACCTAATAACAAGCTGCTCGCCCCTCCCCAGCACTGGTCTAGGCCCCTCAAACAAGTTCATTCATGCAGCAGCATTATTATCTTAGCTATTGCTTGGTAAGTGTTGGAAAATCCAAGGGTAATCTCTACGTTCTAGCTGTGAGTTTTCTGAGGTCCTTTATCTGTAAATCTGAAATAACACTCTTCCTTGGTTGTGAAAATCAAATATGTTGTGAGACGCAACATTCCTCTGTATTGCCCTTAGTGGAACCCAGGAAGCTACAGAGACATGGTCCTGGTCTGTAAGACCCTCTTGGGCAATATAGACAGGAGGTAGTAGGGACAGAGATGGCTATGAGAGTCTTAAATGCCAAATGCACAGAACTGACTTCCCAGGGTAGTAGTGGGTACAGGGAGATGAACCTGTTGAGAGACATCCCCTCAGCTGCAAAGTCCAGTGCTCCAAGGAGCATGGCCTGGGTTCTAGAAGGCCGGCATCACCAGGTTGGCTGTTAGGTAGCCCTGGTAGCCTCAGGCAGACCTGCTCCCTGCTCTAATGCCCAGGTTGTGCCCAGGAGCATTTTCTGGCTGAGACGTCGGGCTTTCAGTGGTTTCGAATTCTCCTCACTATCTTGCTTTCCTTATGTGGGTTCAGACGGAAAGAATCCATTGTTTTCACAAGTGGCCACCTAGAACCCTAACCTGGAGGAAGATAGCTCATCTCTCTACGCCTCAGTTTGCTCCTTGGTAAAGTGGGTCTAATAATAGCTCCTGCCTTAGGGAGCTTCTGCAAGGCCTGAGTCATCAAACTCAGGATTCGAGAAACATTAGCTGTAAGGTTCCCGAATACTGTTATTTGGAAAACTGTGGCTCTCTGGGTGGGATACTGTCTCTTCTCTCCCGCTGGCCTGAGTCTTGCATTGTCCTCCATGTGCCCCAGATTTCTGTTCGCTTTCTGGCCTCAGGCTTTGATTTCTTTCTAAATTATTTCACCCTCAGTTTCACATCTTCCCTCGATGGACGAATGTTGCTAGCCTGGGAGGCGATGCTGAAGTCAAGTAGGGCTAGGATTGGGAGGTCCCAATGCGCATGCCCATCCTCAGCCTATGACGAAAGTTGATTTTCCTCCCCTTCCAGTGCACAGGCTCATCAGCTGGAAGGCCGTCCTCAGCCCCGGAACAGTGAACTTGCTCAGCGAGCTAATTACACTGGCTGCGCCTCGCCTTTGTTTCGCCAGCTAGCTGATGTGCTATTTATAGTGTTTCCAAAGATGTTTGTCAGTGGTGTCCCTTCCAAACCCCTCAAAAATACGACACCCAGGGTGAGTTGAGCTAGAATCAAGCACCAGGGGTCTCTGCCCCCTGGACATTTTTTTTGGGGGGGGGATAGACAGGACTATATTTTATTTTATTTTTAGCCTACAATTTCCTCAATAAAACACAATAGATAAGTCACCAGGATCTTTAGGATTAAGTAGATAGGAAAAAGAAAATAGGAGAAGAAGGAAGAAACAGAGAAGAGAAGGGGAGAGAAAGAAAAAATAATCAAAAAATGTGGCCAATATCAGTATACTTGACAGTGAACAAGAAATTAAGAAGTGTTACATACCTGACATCACAAGTCTGTGCAGCCCAAACAGGCATACCTGTGCACAGACAGGTAGATGAGGTGGTTCACTGTGTGGGGGTGGGTATTTATTTATGTCAGAAACCATTCAGTTTTCCCTTGTGTAGCATCTGGGTTTCCATCTTTATCTTGACCCAGTATTACAGTCTCTTTCTCTTATTACAGTCTCTTTCTCTTGCTTGTCACCTGCGAGAGGAAAGCAAACACTAAACTGTAAGTCTGTTCTACTGGGTTTACATCCTAGATACACTTGCCATCAGATTAGAGGGTGCCTAGGAGCTTGTAAAAAACACTCCTCTCAGACAGCCTAATTCAGTAAAAGTGGCCTATGTCCCAGAAAACTAACCCCAAGCAGTAGTTTCTATCTGCTACTCTATTGAGCACTATAATCCTCGCTAAGTGCCAGGGGCCAAAAGGAGTGAGAGGGAAGGAGGAGGGCAGGACAAAGATGAGTTTTCTTGCACTTGCTATCACATCACTCCATGGAGAGTGACTGTGTTTACCAGTGTAAACATCTTAGCACGACCAGACCAAAATAGGTGTGGGGTAGGGGTGGGAGGGGGGGAAATTTTCCGCTATTTTTCCTCTACCTAGGTTAAAGGCTTATCCCACGGAGGAGCAATTCCTCTGCACTTGCAAAGCGTAAATTCTTGGTGCCAAATAGATCCTGTCATGTCTTTTGCCTCAGCAAGAGGTTAAAGCAAGTACAGTGATATGGCCAGAAGTCACAGAGATGGGTATTGCCAGAATGACTGATGGGAAAGCCATGGACAAAAGGTCCAGAGAGAGGCAAAACCAAGTACACGTCCAGTGATGCACATAAGGTGTCTGGTACAGACTCTGCTGTCCGAGTCAGGGGATGATGTGGGTATCACATGTAGAGATGCCTGTCCTAGGCAGCATGACTTCTGGGTGAGTTGCTTCTCAACAAGTCAGAGTCATCATGTATAATAGAAAAGAGAATGAGGTTTAAACCCACGTTTCTGAAGGTAGCATAAGGTAACATCGGGGAAAAAGCACCTGAAGCAACAGCACGCCCTATGCTTCTGCCCTGGAACAACTCAGGGGGAGGCTCAGAACAAAATCTCCGCTTTCCTCTCTCACCAGCGCTCACAGAGTGGAACAAGCTTGTGGCTAACACATTCCTGGACATCGTCATGATCCAAATATGACAAAGCAGGCTTTGGGGGAAGGAGGCAAGCAAGCAATCCTTTCAATGGTTAACACATTGAATGATTAATTTTTATGTTGAACTGCTGGGGGTGCGAAGGCAAATAAAATAGTGCTCCATAGACATGTGAGAAAAAACAATGAGCAATTTGGGAATTGTACTTCTGTTTACCCTTCTAATTATAAGGCTAATTAAACCCTGATTAGTGGTCCTAATGTATAAATACTTTTGCTGTGCTTGGCTCCCTTGTGGAACATTCAAGACCCATGAAATTCAGGTACACACACTTGCATTTACTGAGGGCTTAGCTCCTTCCAGCTTTGATCAGACACATATTTATAAGGGAAAACAAAACAGAGCCCTGTTAACTAACTACCCCTCTCCTTGCCCAGGTTTTGAGAGTGGCAGGTATATAGAACCGCTGTTATCATTCTAACACATTAATGGTATAATTGAATAAATTCCAGATTATTAAGATGCCAGAGAAAGGTAAATTAGCCTAACAACTAGGGAAATGAGAAAATTCTAGGAAAGGCTAAAAATAGAGCTATCATAGGATCCCGTTCTACCACTCGGGGGTGCCCAGTCAAAGACGACCAAGTAGCCATTCCACGATGACACTTCACGTCAGGGTTTACTGCTGCATTATCTGTAATAACCAAGTTATAGAATCACTCTAGGGGGTTTCTCTCTCTCCACAGATATGGTATAGATATATAGCAGAATTTTACTCAGTCACAATAAAGATCAAAATTATCACATTTACAAGAAAATCAATGTAACTGGAGCACCTCATATAAAGCAAAATACAGCAACTTCTGAGTGGCAGGCTTCGATTTTTATGTAGATATGATATACACTGTCATATATGTAAACAGGGCGTGAATGTAGAAATGAGACTTGGGGATGAATGGGAATGAGAAGGGTTGTAAGGGCAATGTGAGGAGTGAATATGGTCAAACAATATGATGTTCTTATATAAAAATATCATTATAGAATGTATCACAATGTATAATAATTATACACCTATTAAAACATTATGACTTAGGCTAGAGAGGTGGTTCAGCCACTAAAGCTCTTGCTAAACAAACACAAGGATCTAAATTTGACCCCTAGTATCATGTATCAAAAAGCTGGGTTCATCTGGTGTTTATAATTTCACTTCTAGGAGACAGGGACAGGAGGATCTCAGGGACTCACTGGTCAACCAGTGTAATGGAATCTGTGAATTTCAGGTTCAGTGGGAGATCCTGCTCAGAAAATAAGGTGGGAGATACATGTTATTAACCTCTATTCTACACACACACACACACACACACACACACACACACAGAGAGAGAGAGAGAGAGAGAGAGAGAGAGAGAGAGCAACAAAATAACTAACTAAATAAGCAAAGAATTCATGGTTTGATAGCTTATTTCTGAACTGGAATAGTTCAATTAGATAGATTATTTAAAAATCCTCAAGTGTCTGAATATTCAGTGTTCACCTGTAATGCACTGAGCACCTAGCTTCATAAATACATACATGGAATCTTAGTTTTAGAAAGAACTTAGGTGTTCTCAGACTGAATTCCATTCAGAGTAGAAAGATGCTATTTCCATAAATGTATACCTCTAAGTTGAATGTCCACGGTATCAGTAAACAATACCTGAAGACTCAGTGTCTTTTATTTGTGGAGAATACTTACATGTGGAGAAATTGTAAGTTTTAGTTATTTTCTTTATTTCCTTATAGTATATGGGTGTTTTGCCTAAATGCCAGTTTGCAAACCATGTGCATACATGATCTCTTTAGAAGATGGTGTCAGATATATGAAGCTAAAGTTACAGACAATAATGAACCACCATATGGGTGTGGGAATCAACCCCAGGTCCCTTGGAAGAGCAGCCAGTGCTCCTAACCACTAGAAATTGTCAGAGTTAGAACAGAGTGGAACTTCTATGCCAAAAAGTCATGCACTAAATCTATTTTCTGGAAAACTTTTCCTATAAAAGACCCTGTACTAGATGTTTTTGGTTTAAGTACATGTTTTAGGTTTAATTAGATGTTTTAGGTTTAACTAGGTATTTTAGGTTTGCATAAATGTTTTAGGTTTAGCTAGATGTTTTAGTTTTTCAGGACAGACTTACATATTTTCTATTTCACATTCTTTGTATGTGTTTCATTTTATGTACTTTAATTTTTACTAGGTTTAGTTTTTGAACAATAGTTTGTGAGCTCTTAATGCACACATGTGAACATATTATTTAATAAGACCTATAGGTTTTCATATAAGTAGATCTTTCTGTGCACATATACCTATATATGTATTAAGTCATCATATATTGTACAAATATATATGTATGCCTATATAAACACATGTATACAGATATACAGATGCATATATTAGTGTCTAGTAGAACGATTGAGTGTTTTGGAGTCAGATTAAACTAGGTTAATTTTCTATTACCATAGTTTCCTGAGTTGGAACGGAGTTTACTTAATCTCTCTGAGTCTCCCTAGTAATCTATAAAGTTCAGATCTATATCAACCAGTGCTCAAATCATTACCCTTCCTTCCCTTCAGTTGTCATGGACTTCTCAGTAGCTTTGTGTCACTCATATCCTGGCGTTCTTAGCCAGTAAAATGTTGTCACATGTGACGCAAGTAGGGTGAGTTCTACTTGTGGTTTTGCATGTCTACCAGGGTCACAAAACACACTGGATTAAGCTTCCTGGAAAGAGTGAGTATTGGTGTCTAGGTGAGTCAGAAGAGGCTGTTGGATTTTCTGAAGCTGGAGTTACAGGTGGTTGTGAGATGCCCAATAAAGGTGAGAACTAAATTTGGGTCCTCTGAAAGAACAACAAATACCCTTGACAGCTGAACCATCTCTCCAGCTCCACTTTAAAAATTATATCTATCTATTTACTTTTTTATGTAATGGTGGCAGGGGATGTACACATGAGGTAACAAATGCGTAGAGTTCAGATGACAGTCTATGATGGTAGTGGGTTCTTTCTTTCTACTGTACAAATCCAGGGGCTTGAACTCAGGTTGTTAGGCTTGGCAGCAGGCAACTTCAACCATTTGGTGGACCCAATGATGTCATGTTTTAAAACGGAACAAATGTCATTGAAGAGGAGCTTCTACCATTTCTCCGACTCTCAGTCTGGAAGACATCTTCATGTCTCTTTTCATCTTCCACACGACAATAGTGATTACTGGACTGTCATTTTCAGGTGACACACATGTTTCTATAGGCATTATCCATGGAACAAGAGCATATCTATGCCTGCAACACAGTGACTTCTCTTGTTTCTTGTAGAGTGGCCCAGTTTCCATAGCGGTGGCATTTCTGGCTGGATGAGGAGAGCACTGATAAAGCCTAGACACTAGACACTGCTCCAATTCCAGCATGAAGCCCCTTTGCCAGAAGTATTGGCAGAGGGATAGCATACATCAGAGATTCACAGCCTTCAAAAAGCTGTGGTAGACTTTACAAGTCAGCGTGAAGCAAGACCTTATAGCCAGGCCAGTTGTCCAATGAGAAAAGCAGTCCAGATTCCTGTGCTGTTTGGAGAGCTTCAGGCTAGCAAGACCCAGTCTGGTGACTGCCACATGGCACGACAGTGAGAGGCATGCCCAGCATGGATTTGCTGCAGGCTTTAGAGATGCATCAGGAAGACAGTCCTGGGGTCTTCTTTGTGTGTGTTTGCCCTACTACTAAAAGACTCTGGGGCTGCAGCTAATGAGACCATAAACCCATGGCACTTTCTTTGTCCCTTCCTTCCTCCATTTCTCTCTCAATTTTTTTTTTTTAGACCATGGGAAGAGTTTTCTTTGAAACTGACAACTTGGATTGGGATTAGATTATGTTATTGTGGAAATTTCTTATCAAACAAATAGTGGTTTCTACCAGGGAACAGAAAGGATAGTTGATGTGTGAGGGGAACATTTATCCAGCTAATGAGACAGGAGTCCTTCTAGTGTAATAGGCCAATTGGGTTCCATCTGCTCTTCTTCATGCTAAGCGTGACCAGTCTCTGCCTGTTCCCATAGACACAGACTCAGTCATATTATTCTCTTACATTCGTCCCCATGCCTCAGCTCTTAAGAGCTTTAGCATTGTAGCTTTCAGGAAGGCAAAATGCATTCTGAATTAGAGTAAAAGGGTTTTCATTTATTCTCCGAGACCCATTATGCATAATGACAAAGGACAACTTTGACTTATTTCTAAATGTCAGATAACAAAACATCTGCTAGCCAGAGAAAACACAGCCTTCCTCAGAACATAAGCCCACCTGAACGCCTGCTGTGAGCGACGAGTCGTTTCTTAGGATTCTTGCCATAGCCATCAGGACAAGCATCAAATTGGATTAAAGAACAGAACATTGCCTCTTTTGTAACCTATCATTTTCCAAAACACTGCCTGGATTTTCTATATGCTTGATGTTAGGCCTGAGGTCCTGAGACCTCTAACCTGTCCTTTTTACTTATTGTCATTATAAACCAAGAAACTAAAGGGACAATATGATATCCTAGCTGCATGTAGTTTGCATAATTTAGAGTTGGGCTTCTAGTCCCAGTTACTGGGACCTATTCCTCACAGAACATGTTACACAGAATTTCTTAACATGTGGGTCATAACCCCTTTGGGGGTCAAATGACCCTTTTACAGGGGTCACCTAAGACCATCCTGCATATCAGATATTTACATTGCAATTCACAACAGTAGCAAAATTAGTTATGCGGTAGCAACAAAAATAATTTTATGGTTGGGGGTCATCACAACCTGAGAAACTATATTAAAAGGTCACATATTGTGGAATATTAGTTGAAGATGTGTTACATTTGCTTATACTGTGAAATATTTGCTTAATGATGCAAAGATGGGTTGCATTCTTTTATGTTACATTTGTTTAACTCTGTGAAGCTGTAATACTTTGCCTGTTTAAAACACCTGATTGGTCCAATAAAAAGCTGAATTGACAGAAGTTACACAGGAGAGATAATTAGGTGGGTCTGCCAGGCTTATAAAAAATAGAAGAACAAGAGGAAGGAAGAGTAAGAAAAGGAGAAGGAGAGGAGGATGCTAGGGGCCAGCCACCCAGCCACACAACCAGTCACGAGGTAAGAAGTAAAGAAAGGTATATAGAATAAAGGTAAAACTCCAGAGATAAAAGGAAGATGGGATAATTTTTGTTAAGAAAAGCTGGGCATTTATAAATAAGAATAAGTCTCTGTGTATTTATTTGTGAGCTGGATGGTTTCCCAAGAGCAAAGACAAAAAAACCCAAAACAATAACAAAACAAAAAAACAAACAAAACAACACCAACTATTAGAGTAGAAAACGTGAGCACCCACATTAAAAAAAAATCTGTATCTTAGAAAAGAAGACTGCTCTTGAATAATATAAGTGAGTTTCTAAGTTACAGAGTGAGAAGGACTTCCCACGTATGGTAAACTACATAGTCTGTACCGGGGACCTACTCCCATTGGTGTAAAGTTAACCCCAGCAAATATTATGGCAAATTTATGAGGGGATATTAATTAATTGTTTTTACATTTTTCTATTTATGGTAGGTTTGTAAGAACTTATCATCCATATAAGTCATTTAATAATGGAGGTGAACAGTTTTTCTTAAAATTGGTAGACGTAGTAAACAGAAATCATGATTTGAACAGTTCTATAAGTCAAGATTTGAACGGTTCTATAAATCATGATTTGAACAGTTCTATAAGTCAGTATGATCTGTCCATAAGCAGATGTCTAAGCATCAGTAGAATATAGTCTCTTCAAGCACACACAGTTCTAGCGGAGAGATATCTACACTACATATCTAGTGTAGAGCAAACTGGGCTCCAAAAAGTTGAAAGTAATTTAAATTTTACACGAAGTATTTTCCAATGATATACATCAAATTGAAAGAAATTTGGGAACACAACTCTAAACTATAAGTCAGAACAAATTACAAAGACTTTAGTAACACTTATTTTATTTATAAAATTCAAACTGAGCATCAAAATTTACAGGGTTTAGTTATATCAGTTCAGAAAGACATGTCTATCTTTTGTTTTTACTTTTTTCTATTATTTGACAGCTTTATACATTTAGATATAAAATTTTAATTATTTTCACCTTATTCTCGTATTATCACCCACTCTCATCACTTAAAACCTTCTTGTCAAAAAGTTGTCTCCTACTTTCATGTCCATTGAAATATGTGTATGCTACTGAGTTTGATTAGATTTTCTTGTCCAATTATGAGTGGGGAGCTATTTATTCAAGTATTCGCAACTGAGCAATTACTACTACAGAAAAATGGTACCCATTTCTCAACAACTGTAACGGCCCATAGTCCACCAGGGAAGATGGGGCCACATGGGCCCCTCCTCTGTCATTGATGAAAACCTAGTGGGCTCAATCTCATGTAGGTCTTGAGTAGATAACCATAGTTGCGATGACGTCATGTGTACGTAGGCTGTGTCATGTCCAGAAACCATCTTTCCCTGACTATCTCCCCATCTCCTAGCTCTTACATTCTTACCTCCCTTTCTTCTCTGGCTTGGAGGGAGTGATACAGCTGTCCCATTTAGAGGCCAAGAGCTCCTCTTTCGGTTACTGTCAGCACTTTGAATAGTTATAGGCTTCCTCATCAGCCACCAACTGCTGCAGTGGGAAGCTCTCTGATGAGGCTGGGTACAGTTCAAATCTATGGGTATAAACACAAGTATTTAAAAGGCATTTCACATAATGACCATAAAAACATGAACTAGAAGCTCCCTCCTTACCGATGTTTTCAACATGTCAGAAATGCAATATATGCTTCAGGAGGAGAAAATAAATTAACAGCCTTATCCAGTTGTAAACCTTGCAAGCAACAGTAGAGGCCTGCCAGGCTGGGTGCCTTCTAGTGGAATGGGAGTGTTACTATTATGAGCACAAACAACCACCTAATTACTGTATCTGAGATCTGCTTCCCAGGAAGGAACTCATGTCTGGTTCTGTAAACCTCACTATTTATAACTTCTAATCCCCATATTAGAAAAAAAAATAATGATCTCAGTTTACATGTGAAATCATAGAAAAATCAGGACAAATCAATCCAAAGTAAAAGGTATGAACTAATAAAAGTTTGAGTGGAAAATGACGAGACAGAAAATGAAAAGAATAGATAAAATCAACTAAAGTAAAAGAATGAAAGTGTTGCAACTTTTGCATCCACAGTTTCTTTTCTGCATTTTTATTTGTGCATGGTGAACTATGGTTCCGAACTATTCAATGGTAAATCCCAGAAACAAACAATTCACTAGTTTTGTATTGTCCACTGTTCTGAGTAGCATGATGAAGCCTCCTGTTGTTCTACTTGATCTCAGCATGTAAATTCTGCCTTTGTTCACTGTATCCACACTGTATATGCTGTCAACCCATTTGTAGTTCTTATCTCCGTTATCAGATTGGCTGTCATGATATCAGCAGTACTTGTGTTCAAGTAATACTTACCTCACTTGTTAATAACCCTAGAGTATAAGTGTAATTATGTTGGCAACTTGGATATGCCAACAAGAAGTTGTAAAACACTTCTATATAATATCATCTTATATCATCACACAAAATAGAAGGATAATTATAATGAAATATGACGTTTTGATAAAGGAAGGAAGGGAGCTAGAAATATCAAACATTAATTCCAACATTTTGTTATAATTATTTTTATTTCCTTTCTATGCCCAATTTTTAACTTAAAATATATTGTAGACATCTATTTTAAAGAAACTCTTAATGCTTTTAGGGTTTGGTACCATCCATGGTTTCAGATATCAATTGGAGTTTTTGGAGCATATCTTCTTTAGAAGGGTTGACTCATATCAATCAAATTTATAAAATTTTGCTAGACTGAATTCTTTGAATGACTTCATGCTCACAAATTAGACAACTGATGAAGAAAATTGTGTAGAGAGATACAAATCTATAAAACTGACCACATAGATTAAAATGAGTAGATTTATAATAAGAAAAGAAACAAAGTAAGTCATTAATATTTTTTGAAGAACAGCCTGGTTTCTTGCTGAATTCTAAAAATTCTGAAGAAGATTTGGCATTGTTTCTTTGCAAACTCTTCCAAGATCTAGAAGGACAAGTTGCCCAGATTATTCAGTGAGACCAATATTAACTAATATCACACCAAGCAAGGACAGTGAGGATACAAAGCAATAGCTCTTATGAATATAGATGCAAAGTTCTCAATGCATTAGAAAATCAAATTCTGAAATAACAGATCATGTATCATGACCAACTAGAACGTATCTCAGGAATGCAAGCTTGATTTAATATCCAAAGTAATTAGCGTGCCCTGTGTCAATAGAATCTATTGATAATATGGACTGTCTTAATACATGCCAACAAGTATCTGATAAAATTCAATACTCACTCAAGGAAAAGCTCTTGATAAATTAGAAACTATATCTTTAAGAGACTAATGTGTTTCCTGGTAAATAGCTGAAGGCTGATCAGAGGGGAGCTTGGAAGCATGATTTCTTCACACTGTAAATGTGCTAGCCAGGGCTTGCAAGGGGTTAGGTTGGCCTGGATCTTTAGTGTATGCTCCAGTAAATAAAAATTATTGCTATATTTTTAATAACAATAAAACAAACAAAAATAAAAATGCATTTACTATTTTTTTTTACAGTGAAGACATTCAAAATGCTTGCTCATAGCTTTTTGAGATAGGGAAGTATGCACTCATCAACTAGAGTCCCTCCAATATGTGGTAACCACCAGAACTTCCTTCCTCTTTCCAAGCATAACAACACCCAGATCTATTCCCCATGGTTATCTTTAATTATTATTTTAAACTCAAGGAAAGCAAATCAAGTTTACATCTTAACCTGATTATTTTCATTGACAGACATCTTTATGTAAAAGGTACATGCTCTCCCAGGAGAAATTTTATCAGTATGGTTGAGGAATGTGGGGGGAATTTATGTATCTGGTAGAAGATACTTGTAGATCTTCATAACATATAGATCAGAAATGAGAGTACAAGAAGGGAGGAGTGAAGGAGGCACCCCTCTGAATGTGCTCACTGAATCCATGGTATTGGAATGAAACAGCCATTGTCTACTGAACAAAGTAGAGAAATGAGAGATTAGACATGCAGTGTCCAGGAGAGATGCAGTGCACACCTGCATGTGCACATCTTTGTTCTCTATGCCTGAAATGACAAGGTGCTGAGAACTGAGCTTTAACAAAGACAGTTTACTGCTGTACAGTGCTGGAATCTCAAGGTCCACATTCAAGCTGTCTTCAGGGTTGGCTCCTGAGGGTCATGAGGGAAGCCCTGTTGTAAGCTGCTCTCTAGATTCTAATGGAGGCTGTGGAAATATACTGCATATGGCAGTTGATAATTCAGATGTCAGCCCGCCAGAGGAGTGATTCTCTGATGGGGGTTATTTCTGTCCAGACAAGGCCTGCAGGGCTATCAACTCTGAAAACTGTGGCTCATTTTTTGCTAAAGCAGCTTGGTGTCTCCCCAATGCCTACAATGTAGTGTGTAATCTCATGTGATGTGTATATGTAATCTCATGATCGTATCTCAGTCTTATGGGAACACATATCTGTGGGTGATCAGGAAGATGACTTTTCATTAAACTGAATGATTTTTATATATAGACTATATACTGGGAGATGCATCATAAATAGATCTATTTGTCCCACAAGGACTGTAGACACTTAAGAGCCTTCTTTATTCCTTTTGCTCAGACTAACCATATGCAATTTGCTCATTTTTACCCGAGAGCAAGTTCAAAACAGACTAAAGACTGTTTGTAAATAGATCCTAAGTTTAAAACCTTACATCTATGCACAAGGTGTCTAACTAACCAAGGTTACTACACAAATCACTCAAGAAAAGCATGCCAATTCTTCACCCGCCAGTCTGCTAACAATAGATCTATGTCTCAAAGTTTGTTGCTGGACACTGTGCACCGCCCTCAGTCTGGTTACAGTCTTACTCCTGAAACCTTGAAACGCTTGTGTTTCCATGGTAAATGGCTCAACTACTTATCACTTAACATAGGAATGTGATCTTGACCAATGAGAAGTAACTCTTGTAATTTTGTTATCTCTTCAATGCTCCTGTAAGAAGGAAAGCTTTTAGGCTGGAGGAGAAGAAGCTAGGAGAGAAGCTAGGAGGAATTAGAGTTAGGACAGTAGAGTTAGGATAGAGAGAGAGAAGAATAAAGAGACTCATTTGGAACAGGATGTGTGTGAAGGAGTTTATTCACCCTCAGATACCCTAAGAAAGAAGTGCCTTTTTCTTGTTGTAGTATCTGATCTGAAGCATGAAGAGGACATTGCTGCTGGGCCTCAAAGACTCTCAATAAAATTCCTACAGGCTGTGGCTTATGGCAGTATGTCTTCCAATTTTCACACAATAGAGGTCCCTGTGTTCAAATTGCCTTCTCTAAGGAGGACACCCATCCTGCTGGATTAGGTCTTACCACATGACCTCAGTTAATTTGATTAGCCCCCGCTTGCAAATAGGTCTGCTCTGATGTACAACAGATTGGGACTTCAGCGTAGAAACAGAGGACGCAGTTCGGCCCACAGGTGCATGTGTGTGCCTGCATATGCGCAAGCATAAGTTTGCATTTCTACTTGCAAGAGACAGAGATGAGGCAGAGTTAATTTCAGAAAGGAAAGGAGTTAGTGGGTGTTTCTGAAAGCTTCACCAAGTGGGAGGTGTTTGCAAAGGACAGCAAGGTTGCCTTGATTAGTAGGTGAGCCCTGGTGTTCCAGGGAATCACTGCTTTGAAGATGTCTTGAGGACAGAGGCTGCGTTGCCAAGGTTTATGGATCTCTCGATCTGTGCTTCTGTCTCTAAAGCCTGTCTGTCCCTGGTGTAGCTGCTCAATTTCACAAAGCTCCTGGGAAATGGACCTGTTTGTGCCCATTTGATGGATTAGGAAGAAGATATTCAGATATCCTCCCTTTGTACAGTGGATTTCAGATTCTCTTATGGAAGTTCAGACACTGTGTACTTCTGTTCTTCATTTCTAGAGCACTCAGTGAATTTAGGATCTTTTGTGGTATGGTTATACCTTTCAGTTTTGCTTGTGAGGTGGGAACGCCTCTGTGTATGTTGGGCACTGACTGTATCCCTGCAGAGGGAGAATCAGTAAAGGCAGAAAAGTACCTCCTGGATTGGTTTCTTTCTCCAGAGTCTCTCTAAGACCAAAGTTTGCCAAGCTCAGTGTGTTAGTATCCCTTGAACCTCCCCTAGCAGCAAGCACCACTGTTGCTAAGGGAACATATGATTCTGCCCCACCCACCTCACAAACATGAGTATTAAGATAGTTACATCATCACATTAGACCAGTTTTGCTTTTCTACCACCTCAATTCCTGCACTGGTAACCAGCATCTCCTAATGTGGCCCTGGCTAGCCTGGAACTCACTCTGTAGCCGATGCTTGCCTTAGGCTCCTGATTCTATTGTCTCCTGTGTGAAGCACAGGTATATGTCACCTAGATGATAAGACCTTGAACTCCCACAGGAGCACAGAAACCAATCAACAGACACCTTCCAAGTGATCAGGGCTCAGGAACACCGACCTGGCCTCCTGTATCATTCCTGTTTCAGGCAGGCAACTTTGGCTAATTACTGACACCTCTGCCCCTCAGCCTCTTCTCTGAATTGGGGTTACTGACAGCTAACTTCACTTGTTTCTTTTGCCAAGGCGGCTTTGGCTGCCTGTCTTCCATACTGGAATTGAAGAGATTATGTTTGAAGCTATTGATTTGTAACACCATCCCAGGGAGCTTTGTTTTACAGCAAAACTTCTCCTAGCTATAAACTCCTTTGGCCATACACTCTTTCATCTAGTTCTTGCATATATCCTAGTAAAGTCAACTTCACATCAATCAAGTAAGAAAATCTCTGTGCAAAATGACCTTGAATAAGGAGGTGGGCATGGGGTTGGGGTAGGATGCTGCAAGTACCAGTTCCCAAGCACCAGGGTTGGAAGACGAGATGGTGAGTTGGACTGAGACCTTCCTGATATGTGCAGGCTCTGTCTGGAGGGGGCGACTGCTACACAGCTCTTGCAGAAATCCTTGCATCATGTGAAATGCTGGCCTGGTGCTCTAAGGTCTTGTTATTTCACAAGAAGCCAAGAACTTGCATTTCTTTCTGAACTGTTTAATTTTTAACTTGGTGGGATCTCTCTCTCTCTCTCTCTCTCTCTCTCTCTCTCTCTCTCCTATCCTTCTATTTTTGTGGTGTAAAACATGTCCCCACACCTGTGACCTGTAATGAACCACTGACTACCGGAATACAACAGCCAAACTTTGCTATTGGCTTTGGCATGACCCAGGGCAGAGATTGTAATTTCTCCCTCTGACTTACTTTTTCTACAAAAGTGAGGACCATATTGATCTTTACAGTGCAACAGTGAAAAACACATATGCAAATCTTAGCATAAGATAACTTAGTTTTTAAAGAGACAAAAGTCTGAGTAGGTTCCACCAAAGAAAATAAACATACAGTAAACACATAGATGGAGTCATGACATCACTCAATATTAGGGGAATGAAAGGTGAAACCATACTGAGTACTGTTCACTGGATCAGTGCAATTATCAAGAAAGTCCAAGGAAGTGTTGGCAAGGATAGGGAGAAACTGCAGTTCATAACACATAGTTGTTTCAACTATTTTAGTGAAAACATAGGATCATGCAGCTATTTTGGAAAATTTTGAGTTTCTTAAAAAGTTAAATGCAAGTTTATCATATTGTCCAGCAATTTTACTTACAAATATCTGTCTGTCTGCCTGCCTCTCTATCTGTCTCTCTGACTATTCATTCCCCAGAGAGTTCATTGAAAGTGTGAGAAACATTATATAGAGAATCATACTAATTAGGGGTCAGATGGCCACATGCCAATGCAAGAACACACAAAATATGATATTTTTGTCTAGTCAAAGAGCAATCAACCTAGAAGAAGGCTGGACTATGGATGAAACTGAAAACACTATTTTAGTAAACCTAAGCCTTTGCACAAGGTAGCATCTATTTCCCCTTGTAAGAATGCCCAGAAAAGCAAATCCGCTGAGGCAGAAAGTAGCATAGTGACTGGCTGGAGCTGGGTTTGGAAACGGGATTGACATTAGGGACGTAAGGGATCTGCTTTGATCTAAAGTGGTCCTCATAAATAAATGCACAATGCTAGGGATTTACCAAAGATCTTGGAGTTGTATTTAAATCTGTGGAATGTGTACTGTGTGGATTATGCTTTGCTAATGTTTAAAACAAGGTAAGTCTAGCCTTGGAATGGCAATTACTTAGTAAATGCAATTGTTTTAGCTTTTCCTACAAGAGGACTGAAGGAAAATTGTTCTGCAGTTAACGAACCAAGCCCTGAAGCTGATTTCAGGTCTTCTTACTAGCTAGTATATACTCTTGGAAGCACACTTACCTCCTTGAACTTCAGCCTCTCTCCTGTGGGAGACTGAAAATTGTGATAAAGAAAATTATTTCTTATCAAAGGAAATCATACATATGAGGTGTATAACTAATGATAAGTCCACGATGACTGACGGTGACATTGCTGTCAAGATTCGTCGCCTTCTTCCTGCTCATTCTTTTTCTTTAATAATAGTGACTTCTGTATAAAAGCCTCCTTGCTCTTGGCATCCAGACACCAACCACCGATTTCCTCTCTAGAATTTGGTTGGTCAATACATTTGCCAAGCAGTCTGAGCCTGGATACTGCTTAGATTGTCTGGCTATGGATTTGTTAACCACTTGCTTGAGTGTCACCTGGCAGAAGATAAGCAACTTTAATACCGCTCGACATGTTAGCATATGGGCACCCTTGTACGTGCTTCTATCTGGGATGCTATGGCCCTTTACAGATGCTATCGTCTGACTGCTGCCTCCTGCGTGTCAGGTGATCCTGAAGGAAGACTTCTTTTTGCAGAGGGATAGAATGATGCAAGGAGATTGGCGAGCTTTCCAGGGACGGGACCACTCCCTAACAGAGGGGGATTCCTGGGGGAAGGAGGGAAACACTCACATCCTCAGGTCTCAGGGCCAGGCACTTAGTGATCCACCTTGACATCAGGAGCCATTGCTTCTCCAGTATTCATTTTATATACTCTCTCTGGAAAGTGGCCTGCAACGTGCCTGATTTTCTTTCTCTTGAGACCAGGAGGACAAGTGTGTGACTGATGGGATCCCGCTGGCATTAGGGAATGTTAGGAGTGGTGCCGACTGTGGTGAGCTGGAGGACCTGCCTTCCTTTCAACCAGAATATATCCATCAGCTCATCCTTTGCTTCACAGGGGAATGGGCCCATAGTGGTCACCACTGTGCTTCTTTCAAAAAGTCAGATAACCACATTTTGGAATGGAAGTCTTCCTGAATTTTTAGTACTCAAAGTTGAAAAAGTTCATCAACCAAAAATATACTCACTGAGTGAGCATGACCCAGATCTTCACTGCCATGTGATCTGCTGTTTCTGTCTAGAATGTTTAAATCAGGGGATGAAAGGAACTGGGGGGTAGAATGGAGGGAATCTTTGTGTTAGTAAAAATTTGCTGAATTATTGATGAAATTCCCTCTGTCTTTTGTCCATCTATCTCTGTCTCTCAGTCTCTCTCTACCTCCTCCTAACCTCTGTGTTTGTGTGTGTGTGTGAGAGAGAGAGTGAGTGAGTGAGTGAAATGATAAGACAAAAATAGTTAGTGTCAGTCTCCAGAATTTTAGCCACATTCTAGCTGTCCTGAGAAGCACATTCAGGAGCACTATTGTTATAGCATGTGGGTGAGAACCACACTGCTCTTCTATTTGGAGATATGCTTTGTTTTCATGATTCCACAGTCTAGAGAGAAGCCTATTATAAACTAGATTAGCCAGACAGGCTTTGGAAAACCCAAGGCTTCTGGAAAAACCTTTATACCAACTTCCTGCTGTGGGTAGATACATTGTTCACCTCCACACCAGATGAAGAGGTGATGCTGTGGAGTGCTGCAGGCATACTTGTTGTGGGTGGACACATTGTTCAGGGAAGAGGTGTTGCAGGTACACTTGTTGCAGTCTTTGTGGTTATACACTGACTGATGATTTCAATCTCTTTCGTCTTTGCAAAACAAAGAACCTCAGTGGAGATGGAGGTATCTCTACTCACTGATGCCTGGAGGGTGTGTACAAGGCTTTACAACTGGATGTGGAATTCAGAGCTCACAAAAGGAGCTCTTGTACCTGGTTACTCAATTATAATGACGTCTGACTATAATACTGAAACTTGGGTAGGAGAAGCGATTTCCAATGGTATGAGGAGACAGACAACAAAATGCCAAATGTTTTAATTGTGGAAGAATAGAACATCTAAGAAGGGACTGTAGACAAAGAATTCCTAGGCATAATGTCTCCTCTAGGAATGGCAAGAATTGGAGGACTCAGCCTTCTGGTATATGTAGGAGGTGTGGCAAAGGCCGACATTGGACTAATGAATGTAGGTTGACAAGAGACAGACAAGGCAACCCGATATCACTGGGAAACTCCAAGCGGGGGGCCTCTCACAGGCCCTGATGTCAAACATACTGTTCTGGATGATGGAATAGACCTGGAGGATGAATCAAAAACTCCAGTAGGAAATAGGAAACATATATTTTGGCAGACATCTATAAATAATCAAAGACCAAGCTAAGAGTGTGTATAAATGACATTGTAATTGAGGGAATTACTAGACAGATACAGATGTAACTATCATTACTCCAGAATCTTGGCATCCAGAATGGTCTCTTCAAAAGGCAGATATTTAATTTCTAGGAATTGGAACCCTATCTCAAGTAAAACAAAGCATGAGATGGGTTGAATGCATATGGCCAGAAGGACAGAAAGGAAGACTGAGGCCATATGTAGCTAATACTGCATTGAATTTATGCGGCTGTGAACTATTGCAGCAATGGAAAACCCAGTTAACATTCCTGCAGTCCCCAAAACTCATGTTTCTGGGAAGAATATTATAAAATATTATAAAAAGGTCACCAGCCATTCAGGCTGTATAAGAACGCAAAGCAACTAGCAAACCTTCAGAGGTATTAACAGCCTTGCCTTTAAAATGGTTAAATGAGAAACCCATAATGGTTAAACAATGGCCTTTAACAGAAGACAAACTGCGGGCTTTAGAACAGCTGGTACAAGAGCAATTAGATGCTTACCACATTGAAAAATCAACCATTCCTTGGAATTCTCCTGTATTTGTTGTTAAAAAGAAAGCTGGAAAATGGAGAATGGTGACAGATCTAAGAGCTATCAACAAGGTTATCCAACCTATGGGCCCTCTACAGTCCTGGAATTCCTATGCCTTCTCTATTACCAAAAGGGTGACCTCTTATAGTTATTGATTTAAAGTATTGTTCCTTTACAAGAAAAAGAGAGAAAAATTTGTTTTCATAATGCCTGCTTATAATAATTCTCAGCCTATTAGGAGATACCAGTGGACTGTTGTCCCACAAGGAATGCTCAATAGTTCCACCCTGTGCTAATACTTTGTAAATCAGCCATTGGAAATAATACACAGCAATTTCCTAAGTCTTTAATTTACCATTACATGGATGACATTTTGTTACCTGACTCAAATGCAAATACTTTAGAAAGAATGTTTGAAGAAGTAAAAATGTTTTGCCTAAATGGGGATTACAAATTGTTCCTGAAAAAATATAAAGAGGAGATTCTGTCAATTACCTAGGTTACAAAATAAGTTTACAGAAAATTCAAACACAAAAGGCATAAATTAGGAGAGACCAACTGTGAACTCTTAGTAACTTTCAATGATTTTTAGGAGATATTTCCAGTCTACAATCAGCTGTTGGGATAACACCTGACCTAATAGTTTATTTAAACAAAACCTTAGATGGTGACAAAGACTTAAATAGTCCCAGAGAATTAACAGCTGAAGCAGAAAAAGAATTATGGTCATTCAAGAGAAATTACAGGAGGCATATGAAAATAGAGTGAATCCAAATCTTAATTGTATTCTAGTCATATTGCCTTCCAGAATTTCCCCTACAGGAATTTTAATGCAGAGTGAAGATATTATCTTAGTATGGATCTTTTTACCACATAAACCAAGTAAAAAATTAAAAACTTATGTGGAAAAAGTCTCTGAATTAATTATAAAAGGAAAATTAAGACTTTGTCAACTGGCAGGTATAGACCCAGCAGAGATTATACTTCCTTTTACTGCTGATGAAATTAAAAAATTACGGGAAGACAATGAACCTTAGCAAAGAGCTTGTGATATTTTGGGAGAAATTAATATCAATTAGTCTATAAGTGATAGAATTAACTTTATAAAGAGAACTACTTGGATTCTTCCCTGAATTTTACATGATGCACTAATAACTGGAGCCCATACATTTTATACATATGCAAATAATCAAGAAAGGCAGGTTACAAATCGGAAGAATTAAGTAAGGTGGAACAAAGCCCTTACAATTCTGTCCAAAAGATAGAATTATATGCTATTCTCATGGTACTAAGGGATTTTAAAGAACCTCTCAATATTGTTACTGATTTGCAATAAGCAGAAAGAGTTGTCTTGCATATTGAAACTGCTGAATTTTTACCAGATGATACAGAATTGACTTCATTATTTATACAGATTCAAGATATAATGAGGAATAGGTTTTGTCCCATATAAATAATACACATCCAGTTCCATACTGATATGCAAGGTCCTCTAGCACAAGGCAATGTATAAATTGATTGATTATTATTTGGAAGTGTGCTGAAGGCCTTAGAATTTCATAAGAAACAACATGTCAATAGAAAATGTTAAAGAAAGTTTTTATATTTCATGGCAACAAGCTAAGGAGATTATAAAGAGGTGTCCTACTTGCTCATTCTATAAACAAACACCATTACCAGCAGGGAGTAACCCAAAGGGTATTCAGAGGAATGAGATATGGCAGATAGATGTGTTTGCAGAATTTGGAAAATTAAAATATGTAAACCACACCATTGACACTTATTCAGGTTTTCAAGGAGTAACTGCCTGGCACTCAGAAAAGGCTGATTCAGTAATCAAGAATTTATTAGAAGTTATGACCATCATGGGTATACCTGCACAAATAAAGACAGACAAAGATTCAGCATATGTATCTAAGAAAATGAAACAGTTTTTTGCTTATTATAATATAAAGCTTATATACCAAGCAATGCTACAGGCCAGGCAGTTATAGAAAGATCAAATTGAACTATAAAGGATATGCTAAACAAACAGAAAGGAATTGAAAATACCCCAGAAATAGATTGCATAATGATTTATTAACCTTGAATTTTCTTAATGCTGATGAGAAAGGAACAATGGCAGCAGAGAAACATTGGATAATATAAAAAAAACAAACTTCTAAATTAAATCAGCCTGTATATTTCAAGGATGTGATGACCTCACTATGGAAACCAGGAGATGTACTACATTGGGGAAGGGGTTTTGCTCTTGTTTCCATAAGAGAAGAAAAGCTATGGATACCATCTAAATTGATTAAGATTTGGTCTGAAAAAGAGAAACCTCTTGAGAAAGAGAAATGACAGCTCATCCACAGAGGTGACAATCATACAGGTGATAAGAAAATCTCAAGTGTTGGGGCAGGGTTCTGTTCTTGTCTTTGCAGGAAAATATTTATCTTCAAAGAAACATCTAGATGCCTAAAGATAAAAAGATAGCTATTCAGAAAGAATCAACAAGCAAAGAGAATCTACCTTATGATGCTATATTATGGTAAAATTTGATTATTTAGACATGTATACATCTCTACTTAAAAATAAGAGCTCACTTTGGAGTTGGACGATGGTTATCCTTCTTCAAATCTAAGCATGTTGTTTAAAAATAATTAAGAATTTCTGTCTCATGTCAGGAGCTATCTGGTATGTGACAGAAAGAAGATAGATTTTAAGGGAATATTTTACTTGTCTCTATGCCCATTTTGTTTATATCATATCTTTCATTGAATATATGTCTATATGAATAATGCTTACGTTTTCCACAATGAACAGTAGATTTTCCTGCAGTAATCTTTGAAGCTTCCAGGAAGAAGATGGGGCCCCACAACAATGACTCCACTTGGTTGATATGACATCATGATGCTGATAGTGCTACTATGAGACTTGTTTTGGGGTACCAGCTGCATAAATGATGCCCTTTCTTACAACATTCTGGCCAGAATTCCAAATAAGAACTTCCAAACAAACAAACAAACAAACAAACAAACAAACAGACAAAAAGACCCTATTGACTACTCAGAGATCATTTGTAATTATATAAAACAGCAATCTTGAAACTTAACCATCATCTTACTTTTACAGGATCCCATATAAAAAACATTACTCCCATGACAGCAGGAAGTGATTTGAGAAAGCAACGTTCCCTCTCCCAACAACGTTTGTCCTCATGGTTAGAGACACCATTTAGGGGTTGATTATTACTTGAATAGTGTTGGGGTGGAAATTAAATAGGCCTATAGATCTCAAAAAATAAAAAAGGAAGATTTAATGGGATATTGGGTAATTTAGTGTGAACTTATTCACACTAATAGTAATAACAATAGTGAGTAATACAGCAGATAATTGTGAACTATTATTTATGGACAATTTTCACTGGCATAGTTTCTTGTATATTGATACAAATTCAAATTATATCTGTTATTTCTGTTTACAATATTTGTACACCTATGGAAAGTTATTTTGTCATATTGTATGCATGTATATTTCTACCTCTGTTAAGACATTTTATATATTGATACAATTTTAGGATATATTTATCACATTGCATTATATATTTCTAGCTCTGATTAAGATATTTGTATATTATTTACATTTTGATGTCATTGTTCTCCTTTACTGCACAGTTGTTTAAAGATTGTTTAATATTCTGATATGAAGTCTTAATCTTTAAGTTATATAGGTATTAAGAATTATAGGTCAATAGTCATTCATGTTTGTTATTCTTTTAGTCAGACTAATTAGGTTCTTTATATACATAAAGATTGTATTCTGCATAGATAGGTAACCTCCAACCATCTCAAAGATCTGTAGAACATGGCATTTAAATAATTCAAGATTCTGTTGACGTGAGACATGATTGCTCCTGGCAGCACTGATCTATTCCCGAGAGTGTTGAGCAACAAAGACACTCCACTTGGAGTTTGTCTTCTTGGCACAACTTACCAACCACTAACAAAGTGCAAAATGTCCAGACTGGACAATCAGGATATAAGAAAAAAGGCTGTCAAATTGTGCCAAGACAGGATAAGACAGTTTTGAAAATTTACCTGCCTCTGAAAATGGTCTGTCAGTTACTTAGCCAAAGTCTGTTGCTTCAACATTGCAAATGAGACTTTGGGTGATGTGCTCAGGCAGTCAGTTGTCTCTGTCATCTACTGCACATTTTGGAAGCTGCTCGATTGCACTTCCTGTCTACTCAAGTAATATTATCTCCCTTCTCGGGTCCTCAATGGGGTTAAAGATTAGATAATCATAGTTACCGTCCTCTTATGATCTAAGCAAGCCATTTCCAATACAAGTCTTAGACTCCTTAGGATAGAATGTTTATCAAAACATTTAGCATATGTTCCTTGTTTAATATTGTTTATGCTGGTTGTAATTCTAATCTTGTACTTGATATCTGTTCCTACTGTATATAGTTTTGTATTGGGTTTGGAACTCTCTTATTTAAACAAAAGGGGGAGGTGCTGTGGGAGCTCCTTCTGCTCCTTAAGTCAATAGCCTTTAAGATATCAGCCCACTTAGGCATGGTCTCTCATAGTATAAATGCAGCTATAAACCTGTCCTCCCTCTCTTGCTTCTGGCTCTCACTTTTGGCTGCTAGACTCTGTTCCTATTCCCCATTCGTGCAGAGGGCTGTGATATAGGACAGTGATCTGTGAGTCTCCCCTAAATAAATAACCCTTTATTTTATGTAATTCTGAACTAGTGTGGGATTATTTTGTATCTTCTGCCTTTGTGTCTATACATGCACCTGGTTTGTCTGAATTCTGCTTTGTTGATTAATAGCTCTCACTGTATAAATCTGTGAAGTTCATCCCTTCCTCATGGAGTGTGCAGCTACTGCCATCTGTGGTCAGGATTTTTTTTTTCATTCCTGTCTTTAAGACTAATAGTTATTCTCTGTTTACATATCTTAGTGACCAGTCATAACCACACAGAGGTCACGTTCAGCACTTCAAACTAGCAAGTGCTTTTCATAGACTACAAGTTCAGAATTTTTTTTTTTGAGATAGGGTTCTCTGTAGCTTTGGAGCCTAACCTGAAACTAGCTTTTGTAGACCAAGCTGGCCTTGAACTCACAGAGATCCACCTGCCTCTGTGTCCTGAGTGTTGGGATTAAAGTCATGCACCACCACCAGGCAAGTTCAGATATTTTTAAAAGCTGTTCTGGCCTTGAGTTTCGCTCAGCTCCCCTTCTTTTTTGTAAGCTCTGTGTATTTCCTATGTCTCAAGATATGCCAGGAACATAAATACCTTGGGTCACCTGAGTAGCCTCAGCTAGGATTATGCTTGTTTTGGACTACTGGTGCCATTGGAAGTACCTTGCCGACTATGGTTTTCAGTGAAATCTCCCTGCCATCCATTCCAACCCACCAGGCAGCTTCTCCCAGCAGAGAAGTCATCCTCAGCTTACTCTGCAATCTGTGGATTTCCTCATCAACTGAGCCTGAGCAGGTGGACATGAGGGATCAATGCAAGGCAAGAAGGCACAGATTTCCACCTTTCTGACCTAAAGTTCAGGAGACTGTCAGGGATAATTACTTCTTAGATTACGGTGTGCTGTTGCCCAGTCTCCAACTTGGTTTAAATAATTAATTTTATTAATTTTGTGCAGCCTTACAGATATGGGGGACTATGCAGGGATTTGCCTGCCATCTTATTTGGCCATTGGTAAGACTCTCAATAGATTTTATATATACAGAACATGAATCCTGCCTAGCTACTGAATAGATGTCTTAGGTCCATATGCATGCTTATGACTTTGAAGGATTTCTGGAATGCAATAAATGTGAAGAAGTTTCCAAATTAGAAAGAATTGTATTATTTGTATCATGTAGATGCATGTTTGTGCGTGTATGTGTTGATATGGGTGCCTTGTGGTTATGAATAGTTGGAGAGATCTTATCAAGGTGATACTGATAGAGCTTCAGGTAACATTCATCCTCTTTGCATTCATCTGTGTTGTTTGAATATTTGAGTTTTGCATGGAATATCCCACTATTTTTTCTAAATCCAGTGTAATTATATTTACTTAGAAGAGAGAAGGGATGGTGGAGGAAGGGGACAGAAGGAAGGACATAAGCTTGTCAGGGGGTTGACAGCCTACTTAAGAATGGTGGCTATTTGAATCAGTCTTCTCGATTCACACACTATGTTCAGAGAGTTGACAGGACTGTCAGTCTCCTGTAAAAACTGTCCATTGTTGCGACTTGAATATCCTCTTTTCCCATTACCTTAAAGGCTGTACCTGCCTGTCAAGGTTGAATCTGCACTTGGGGGTTCATCCTTTTTAATCTTCCTCCCTTTTGCACCTTGCTTCCCCTCTGCCATAAAATCCTGTTACCTCCTTTCCTTGAGCAACCTGACTTAACCCTTTTATGCCTACTGATTGACACTTCCTACTTTTACATGCTTTGCCTTTCTTCCAAGCACAGTTGCAAGGCCTGCTAACCAGCTACGATGCATTTATTCTCATATTATTTGAATCTTTATATTATAGCCAACTCAAGTCTTCTGAGTTTTTGTTTCTCGTTTTTTGAGACAGGGTCTCACATTGGCCTAGGCTTGCCTAGAAGCTGGCCTTGAACTCATGATAATTCTCCTACCTTAGCCTCCCAAGTGTTAGGATTATGAACATGAACTAGATCAACTCAACATTTCTAACAAAAAATTCTGAGTGAGTCATTCTTTATCTTAGTACCCTTACACAGAGATCTATTGCCAAATAGTAAAGTCATTAGTCTTGAACTTGACCTCCAGGCCCTTGATGACCATGGGTGCTTAAGGTCCTTACGACTCCATAATGTAGTTGTGTACTTACTAGCTCTATGACCTTAAGTGAAATACTGACTCTCTTTACTTTTCTTTTCTGCAAAATGGGATGTTGATAATATTTACTTATGAGATAATGATGAATATATGTATTATATATGCAAAATTACCACAAGCTGCATATGACGCTTGAGTATTCTATACATATAAACTTTTATTATTGCCCATCTTTATAACTCCCATTATATACCTGTAGTCCAACCTCATCAGAGATCCATAAAGTACTTTTCTAAACTTGTATAATTAAGAAAAAGCATGCTGTTTCTATTTCAAATGCAAGGCTAGTCTCTTGTCTTCAATTGAACTATTTCAGCTAGGGAATATATCTCAGTATTTGCCTAACATGCCCAGGGCCCTCTTCTGGCTGCGGGTGTACCTAAGTGGTATAGCCGTTGTCTCGTGTGTATGGCTCTGGGTTCTAGTTCCAGCACAGAAACAAAATAAAACACAATTTCTAGGCTAATCTGCTTGTATTCATGAATATACATTATAATTGTTATTTGAAAAGTCTTCCTCATTATTGGCCTTGAGTTCTCTAAGATGTTGATTTTGGCTGATTTATTACAGTGCCCACTAGTGTGTAATATACAGCTGGCAAACAGTAATGCCACCCTCTCTGCCTAGGCAATAAACCCTTCTTTGGTGGGTAATAGACCTTATGCATTCTCTTCATTTCTGGCCTGTACCACATTGGCATCTTGGCATGTCACATTGCTGAGTGTAGTGATACATGTGCATGCTCCTCCTGCTAGATTGTACCTTTCCTCATGCCCATTAATGGTTCAGCCTCTCGTCATATATTTCCTGTTATGGAAAAGTATTGGGCTAGCATGGGGAGAGTCTCCTCCTCTGTACATGGAGTTCTGCTTTGGTTTCCCCATTCAGTACTAGAGAATTGGTCCCCAATAGATAGGGAAAAGTCCATGAAGCAGATAATGGTACCTTGAAGCATAAGTATCAGCTGCTCTCCTTTGCTCTGCCCTCACCAACTAAGCAATGGGGATATAGTGCCTTTCCTATGAGGCTGGGTGAGCTCAGCCTAGCTCAGGGAGCTAGAGCTGCAATGGCTAACCTCCACAGGTAGTGTGAGGCAGGAGACTCATCCTCCACACCTCAGCTTCATCCCATCCTCTCTGCTTCCTGAAGCTGTCATGATGAAGATGTCACATGATGGATCTCAGGAAGAATGGCGATCCATGGGCTTGGTCGTTCTAGCATGATGCAGAGTGGACAGCACAGGGAGTTTATATAGATGTGTTCTTGGTAGTCATTGCCGTCATCATAATCTGCTCAGTGAGCTTCCTAGAGGGAGCCACTCATCGGGGAACCAGTTACTTTAGCCTGCTCCTGAATCGTGTTTAACTGAAGCAGCATGGGATGTGTTCTGCATAGCTTCTTTCACATGGTGATGGTGGGCGTGGATGAATTTGGTAGTATTTATTTCACATGCGACTGGAAACAGGGACTCCTTAAAGTGAGCCGGATGCTGCCCTAAGTGTCTTGCACATCATCTCTTTGTTCTTTGCACTGCTCTAGGGTTAAGGAGCAGAGAAGCAGAGGAGTTGTGTGATTTGCTGCAAGTCGCAGAATTCATCCAGCTCTGGAGCTGGACCTCCCTAGCAGAGGCCTGGCCTGCTTCCAGAATTAGACTAATGGGGTCTTCTCTGCTTTATACTGAAGGCCTTATGCTTATCCTGTGGTTATTCAAGAAGGAGTATCTGTGTCTTCGTTTTCTCTAAATATCCCACCTGAGTATGTTTTTTCCCTTCATGGTTATCAGGGCTTCTTGTCATGGAAGTCTCCCTGTGGTTGACTGACTTTGCATTGACGCAGGTGTAGACCCAGGGTCCAGACTTGCCTCTTCTTCGCAATGGCCGGAGTCTGATTTCTCTGGGTCTTGCCCCAAATACTCAGGTTCCTAATAGTCTCTTCTTTCTCCTTCTGGGCTGTGATCTTTGATGAAAGATTCAAATGTATCTCTGGTTGAGTGTGTGGCTACTTGCCTGTCCTCAGCTCATGGAGGTTTCTCAGGAAACCCTGGCTGCTTTGGGTTTTTCTTTCCACAGAACGTCACTCCACTTACTGGCCTCACACCTTATTCCCGGATGGTAGATAACCCCCTGTCTCCGGTGAGCTTGGATGTGGTGCAGTCTGTGACAAAGTACTGGAGAGATTTCCACGTATTTTAAGCAGTCCAGGCCTTGCAGGGGTTTGTCCAAAACCTCTCTAGGCTCTCCACTTATACAGATTCATCCTCTGGATTCATATCTCGGCTATATGACTTTCCTGCTAAACACAGTATTCATGGCTTTCCCCCTGGGCTCTGCACTAATCCATTGCGTGTGGATAAGGCATAGACAATGGTAAATGCCCCCTTGCAGGCTGGAGAATTAAATAGATAATCGGAGCTCTGTTTGGTTCTGTGGCTTACTGCATAAGGTAATTGTTAAGAGGCTTTGGCCTGCCTTTCTCAATGCAAATGAAGAGAATAAGTAAAAGCAAAAGCCGCTGGCTGGCAGTTGAGCCTCTGTGAAGCCAGCCGGGTGCCGAAGACACTAGGATTGGCCAACTATGCTATTCGTTTAACCCCTTTGGGCTGCTGTCCTCCAGCAAGGTCCCGTAATCAAGAAAGATCAACGTTCGCACTAATCGCGTAATTGATTCGTGCTTGGTGCAAGTTCCATTCCACGCACAATAAATTGTGCCTTGTTCATCATTCTATCCCCAGTGCCCATAAGTGTTAGCTCATAATGGGCATTTAATAAATATTTCTCCAACATTTGTAGAGTCGTTAATTAGCAGTATAAAAGTTATTTCAGTAGAGAGCTGTTGTAATGTACAGAGGTTGTGGACTGAAAAGATGCCAAGAACCATTGCCCCATGGTTTCTAAGTCCCTTCTACATTTGTTCTGGTTCCAACCGCTCAGAGCTAACCTGGGCCAGGTGGCTAAGCTGTCCCTCTGTGGCCTGCTTTCCACCACAAGCTATTCTCTGTGCCAAGAACACCCTCGGTCCAAACTGTCTCCTTTTCTAGAAAGTACTCGCTGGGGAGGCATGATAACACTGGCAACCCATGCATGCCCTTTGGGGGTTGTTACCCAAATCCAGTGGCTGGGCCTCGATGAGCTCACAAAGGAGGAAGCTACTGAGCTTCACAGAGAAGTGGGGGCCAGCTGTCAATTGCTGTTTCCTTGTGCTGACCTCAGCAGGGCTTCTGCGAGCCCAGTGTACACAAAATTATAATGTTATCAGGCAGGCTCGCGCTGAGTGAGGACAGCTGCTTAGGAAGATGCATACCAGAGGCAGGGAGGTACAATGGCTGTTCTGAGGCCATCATCGTGTGTGTTTGTGTTCTTATCAGAGGGGAGTTGAAATATAATTTCCATGCAGATCATATTATGGATTATGGCTTGGGAACGCTTTGACAAAGGCCTGAGGGGAGTCTTTTTCTTTTTGAGAGGATGTTTTCCTCTGCAGGGGTGGAGGGAAACGAGAGGAAAAGGAAGGCTGCCCCTTGTATTTTCTGATTCTGATTTGGGATGCTGTAGTTAGGATGTATGCTAGTTTCCTAAGCAAATCTCAGTGTGATGGTACATCATTGGAACAGCACCGACCCTGCTTGGCAGGCATGATACCTGTCTGACCATGTTTCCAAATGTGGGGATGAAAACTCAGGGAAGATAAATGGTTGTGTTCACGTAATTAGTAACACTAGAAAGTTCAGCTTACTGCCCCTCCTCCCAGGTCCAGTGCATCACTCTGGATTTCCATTTAACCTTGGTTATCTTGTTGTTCTCAGTCTAAACTCTTTTCACAGTCCACATGTGGACCCCAATGCAGTGGGTTTCCTAGCCTGTGAGCTTCACCCATGCTCTTCCTCCCTGTGTAAGCTACCTCCACAATACCCATTGTTTGACTTTCATACCTCACACGAAAGACTTCTCTGACCTTTCATGCACTGCCCGCACCCCACAACCTCTATAATATCATCTACATGCCCTGAGCCTACTATGGCTCTAGCATTTGGTACTGACATCACTTAATCCTCTGTCTTTCAAAGTATACCATGGTTCTTGGAGAAATTAATGTCCTGAGCTACCATGACAACTCTTCAAGTGGGTGGGAGCAAAAAACCATGGGGGAAATACTGGGGATTGTAGCATCCCATAAGGACCGAGAACATTTTTATAGCATAAGGGGCTAACAGCAATGTCACCCCATGTCAGGGTCCCTGAGAAACACTCTTCTATTACCTTCAGGGGTTCTTCCTCTTCTGAAAGTGCTCTTTGGAGCACAATAACTTTACCTACCTTGAACCTCAGTTTTCATGGGTGACAATGGGAGAGAGGATGCCAGACGAAGTGATTAAGAGCGATAGTCTATTATAAGGCAGATGCGGCAATGCAACCTTTGCTAGCACCACACAGAATGTTCTGAGGCATGACTGCTGTGCTCCTGCTGGTGTGGATAAGAGTTAGGGAAGAATATACTCAGACTTTAGAAAAAGTCTGAGACCTGCACTTCAGGAGCCTGCCTGTGCTCAGCAGGTAACAGCTAGGCAGAAGACAAAATGCCAAGTGCACCAACAGGAGACATTCCACTCTTAGGAGATACTGTGTTCGTCCTCAGATAAAAGAGTCTCATACCATTGAGAGTGTGAGCTGAGCACCTGCATGGGCCAGGATCTTCTCGTGACACTCCTCCCTGGGAACGCTTCTTCTGCAAAGTCAGTCCTGTGTCTGCCGCCGTTCCAGAGCTTGTTAGAATATTCTCACCTGAGGTGCTTGCACCAGTTTTTAGGCTATTGATAGGCTCCTGCTAACCCACCCTTGTAGTATGAAGGTTACTTGTTTTTATCCCCAGCTGCCCAGACTCCTGAAGTAATCACACAAAATCTGTATTAATTAAATCACTGTTTGGCCCATTAGCTCTAGCTTCTTATTGGCTAACTCTTACACCTTAATTTAATCCATCTCTATTAATCTGTGTATCACCAAATGACTGTGGCTTACTGGCAAGGTTCAGGCATGTCTGTTCCCAGCGGTGGCTACATGGCTTAAACTCTGCCTTCTTCCTACTAGCATTCAGTTTAGTTTTCCCATCTACCTAAGTTCTGCCCTATCAACAGGCCAAGGCTCTTTCTTTATTCACCAAGGGTATTCACAGCATGCAGAGGGGAATCCCATGTTAGTTTCTTCTGCTAGATTTTAAGATCACAAAGGTAGGAACCACATGACATTGGTTTTTTTCATCCCTAGCACAATGGAAATGAATGAATGAATGAATGAATGGGTGAGTGTGTGAATGAATAAATAAAAAACTATAAGGTACCAGATTCCCGACCCTTTCAAGCCCACTCTTGCAGTGTGATTTTCCAGTCCTCTTTGCTGGGATTGCTCTTACAGCAACATGAGGGGATTTGATAGTTGAGACTACAGAGGTACCTGGGATGTACATTGAACAAGTGAGATTGTGCAGAAACTCTGGGGGAAAGTCCCGTGGTTTTACCAGAAGAGGTGGAATTACAGATCTCCACCGAGGGAGAAAGGAATGGAGTCCCTGGTATGTTAGGAGAGAGACTGGTGGTGGAGTCACCCAGGAGCTGCTGTGCAGTTCGAAACCTGACAGGAGGGGTGAACCTGGGGTGCAAGGCTCCCACCGTGCTGACAGTTCTATTCTGTAGGAAGCAGATTCTTTTTGTGGAGGAAGATGAATACGCCTTGCTATAGACAATGGATACCAAAAGGAGGTGAGAAGAGGGAAGAATAGAAGCTTAATAATCATCCACAGGTTGAATGGTTCAGCTTCTTTTTTTTTGTCTAATTATCACTGACTTTTTCAGATTTTGATGCATTTTTTTTTAAGATATGTAAGCTAATAAAGAAACTGTCTATTTTGGCTTTTAAACAGACTTGTACATCAGAGCCAATATCAGTGTGCAGAATTCAATTGAGTTCTCTTCCAGGAAGGGAGTAAGAGTCCATTATAGTCCTTTAAAGAGGAGGATAGAGTGGCCAGGATGACCCGCTCTTCCCCTTCTGTGAGATGCAGATAATGATATCTGCTTTCCTTTGTGTTCTGGGGCTTTTTGGAAAATCAAGTAAGATGGAGGGTGTGGACGCACTTTGTAAGTCATTAAGTGCCTGCCAGACACATCTTCTTTCAGCAAACATGTGTTCCACTTGTCCCGTGATGTGACAGGACCATTGTCGGGCATTTGAGGGTCCATCCAGTAATCAACTGCAGCCTCTGTCATTCAGGCCTTTGGATGGACACACAATCCTCGACAAAAAGACTTGCTGTGCCATGGGAACAGCTAGTACACTTTACATGGGTCCTTTACTATACATTTGGTACAATGGGTTCTGTGGCTAATGGCTGCCGGGTTACTGTGTTTGCAGAGCTGATGCCATGGGGTTAGGAGGTTGATGACAGAATTTGGACAAGCCATGATTCTCTCACAGTCACGGTACTGGAGTCCTGCATAACACATAAGATTGATGATAACTACAACAACTACTGCTTTAAACATTTTTAAAGCTGTAACAGCTGTGTATTGGTTTGTAGATCATGTAAAAAAAAAAAAAAAAAAAACAGGAAAGCCAGGTGCTGTAGCATGTGCCTGTATTTCAGTTACTGAGGAGGCTGAGGCAGGCGAACTGTAAGGTCAAAGTGAGAAAAAAAAATTAGAGAAAGTGGCTGTATTTTAATTTGTGACTGTTACCATGGGTGTCTCTTCGATTAGGAAAACTGAAGGGGTGCTAACATGCGCAGAAAGGAATGCCCATGGATGCTACAGTAGGAATTGGCATGATAGTTCCTATGGAGTCCTAAAGAAACCCCTGTGTGCCAGCATCATCCTCCCTGTGTTACTGAGGAGACCGAGAGGCATGGACTGTCATGTGCTTCCCTAAGATTTATAGGTGGTACTTAGGAGACCTGGTGCAATGGCTCAGTGCATAAGGGTGCTTGCTGCACAGGCCTGACCACCCAAGGTTGATTCTTAGAACCCATGGTGGAAGGAGAGAACTGACTGGAAAAAGCTGTCCTCTGAACTCTATATGAATGCTATGGTGTGTGTATAACACACACATACACACACACACAATAATAATATAATAATTTTAAAACCTTATAAGAGGAAGGGCTCAGATCTGATAAAGAGGATGCTTTGTGCTTTATATGGCAATGTGCAACACCATTCCTCAGATTTCACGTCCCTTTCTCTTTCTGGTGGGATACAATTTATCTTTCCATTTTCTCTAATAAGAAAATGGGGAGCAGAGTAGAAATCTTAGGCAAATACTTGCCCAAGAGTCAGTCCCTCCTTCACGAGCATGGCTAAGGATCCCGATAATGGAAATGTACCTTGCAGGAGAGTGGAGGTGGTGTGTGGACTTAGAAGATTCTCTTTGCTGTTGTTGGTCAATCTGGCGGTGACACAGAAGAAAGTCCTGCTTGCTATGAACATCTAATCTCCCGTCCCTTGGCCCCTCCACCTTTCTCATCAATTCGCCCCAGGTCCTAACATCAATACCTTTGCTTGTCTTGTTCCTTCAGCTCAAGGTGGGGGAGATCAGATGGGCCAGATACCCACTTGTTTCTAAATCTCTTATCCAGACCCACTTCCTGTCCAGAGTCTGTGCCACAAAAATGTTTGTTTTCCTTCTTTGCTACAACCGTGTACCGGCCCTGCTCATGCAACTACATGGAATCGTGTGTATTTGTCTCTCATTCTGGAATAAACTCTCCAGGGAAGGGAGCTGCAGATAAGGTCCCTCTTTATCCTTGTTACCAAGCAGATGCTTCCTATGAGGATGGGCATTCAGGAGTCACAGCTGAATGAGTGTACAGAGGAATACACGAGCCCACAGGTGGTGATTTGGCCGAGGTGGGTAGACTCCCAGCCGCTGTTCAGGACGGTCTTCTGTGTCGAACTAGGGGTGCTTACAGTGGCCTTTATCCTGGCATTCACTGTTGAAAAAAACTTCACTGTCTTTGTATTTTTAGTGAAGATAAATTTATTAACCTGGAGAGGGTTGAGTCTGAGAAGAAATCTCTTTGGACTTTGCATTTGTTCTTCCTTTCCTATTTGGCCTGCCGTGGAGTTTGGGTGGGAAAGACTTGGCTGTGTACGGTGGTGGATAGGGCTATGAGAGTGCCCTGGACAAAGAGGACATGTCTCTAACAGCTGCATTCCTTCCTCTTGTCATTGTGTCTGGTTTGGTAGAAGCACAGAATCTATGATTCCAAGATCTCATCGCAAAGATGTTGAAGGACTAAAACAGTCCTAAGGGTACAGGTCTCCGTTAGGCATACCTATGTTCAAATCCGCAGCTTCCCAGTTATTCAGCAGGAGTAAGTCCCTAGGCCTGGCTGAGCTCCTCCTCCTGTAGAATGAGGAGATCACTACTTTCATGTTTGCTCGCCTTTGTAAGCTTCCAGAGTATGTGCTTAAAATCCCAGGTACAGGTCCATGTATGGCTCAGCGGGCAATGCTGCTTGAGTTTGCTGCCAAGCTTAGTATTCTGAGTTCAGTCTCTGGTAGGAGGAGAGAACTGAACTCTGGGAGCCTTCCTCTGTCTCCTCCCCTCCACACATGACATGACAAGCGCATGAGTGGTTTGTATATACACACACTCTCTCTCACTCTCTCTTCCTTATTATTTTTTCTCACTCTCACACACACAAATAACTAAATGTAATAAAACTTTAAACGTCTGGTATATAAAAGTCTTTCAATAAATTGGAGGGGAAAAGTCATGGTCACCTTGGTTTTGAATAGCATAGAGTAACCATAAAGACTCACCCTGAGTATTTACTCTCGTGTCTCATAGCATCTCCAGTGAACAACCAGCACACTATCCCGGTGCACAGAGTTACTCTGGCTCTATTAATCTTCATATTAGCTATTCGGGTGTCAGAATGAAACAGTGTTTTAAGTGTAAAGCCGTATTTATCTGGATAGCACTGCAGTAGTAGTGGGGAGGGGAGCAGAGAAACCGAGTTTATGAGCACCCTGTCTCCCACGGAGTCCGGCACGTGCTTGTGTGCAGCTGCCGGTGCTAGGGCTCAATTGCAGCTTGCGCTGCTGCAGGTGCTGTTTGCCCTAGGGAGCTGCCGGGGCTCTGTCAGGTTGATGGTTCAGGGCCTGAGTGTGATTCTTGTCAAATTTCAGATATGAGTCCTTGTGCGAACCCAGTTTAGTATTCAGGAAATATATCCATAGCAGCTGCTGTCAGGGTAACTGTCACCAAGGGTAATGGTTGATTGCTTCCTTCCTGCTGTGTGTACCCCTAAACAGCCTTAAGGATAGTGTGCCCCCATCACTACCCATTTGCAAGAGAGGGGAATGACTTTATGCTGCCTACAGATCATAGAACTCCTGCCTCCTTGTCTACAATTGTGTGAGCCCTAGCCTCCTTCTCAGAGACAGCCACTATTCAAATTTCCTCTTTGGGGTTACTTACTCATAGAAATTTGTAGTTGTTGTGTTTACTTTCTGCCAGAGAGAGAGAGAGAGAGAGAGAGAGAGAGAGAGAGAGAGAAGAACAGATACACAGAGAGAGACATACAGAGAAAATTAATATGTAGACATGGACAAAGTACTTGTGTCAATGAGAAACACTATGAAGAAAATGAGAAATGATATTGTGAAGATGGGGAGTGGGGATAGCTGTAATTGCAGGGGGTCCAAGGGAACACTGTTAATAGAGGTAACATTTAGACAGACATTCATTGCAGGAAGCAGCAGCCATGTGAAAAAGTTGGCAAGAGTCTCCTGGCTGTGGAACAGTCTGCACCTAGTCCTCAGGCTGGACAGACTGTGTACTTGTAACTAGAAGCAACCTCAGTGGTCCAAGTACCACATGCTGGAGGTGCATCAGATGAGGTTAGAGAGGCAGGTAGAGCCAAAGTCATGCAGGACTTTCAGGACATCCACGGGAGTTCAACATTTGTTCCAAAGGAAAAGGAAGCCATTGGCAGTTTAAGGAGGGGGACAATCTCATGTGACACATGTTTGGAGAGGTCAGGGTAGGTGCCGAGCGAAGAATACTCTGTAGGGGTGTACGAGAAACACAACATGGTCTTGGTGATCAGTTATTGCCCATGAGATCAAGGCATGCATGCCTAGTGACACTGGAAGGCTTTTCCAAGGTAAGTCAGCCTGCAGATCAGGGTGGCTCTAAAATCAGGAGCGGACTCATGCTGGTGTGAGACAATTTTGTTGATATGTTGACTCCATAGACTTTCCCAGGCTTTGTGAAGTTTGAATTTTATTTATCATTAGGAACAAAAGTAGCAGAGCCTTTCCTTGGCATTCCAGACTTCACCTTCTTGTCTCCAGATTCCATCTATTTAGCTGGTGGGTTATACGCTTCACAGTTAGACTGACCTATAGGGAATACTTGCTCCAACTCCTGCTAGGTGCTTGACTTAATGGGATACCTTGGTGTCTGAAGCGAGTTTGCTGGCTCAGTTATACAGCATCCTGTGGCCTGAGTTTAACAAAAAAACCAAAGGTCTACATTCTCACACAGCCCTATCACCAACGCCCCTCCCCGCTTTGCTTACATGCGTCCTCAGTTGTACTGAGTTTTCTTTCTTTTTCATCCCTCTTATCCTTTCTGGGTTGGTTCCAGACATACTAAACTAGATATAAGCATTGAGATGGAAGAAGAGGCAGAAGAAATAACAACAGAGGTCATTGTTTTTCTTGGGCCTGTTTGTGGGCACAGTAGGAAGAGGTTTCTTACTACAACTGGAAACCAGGACCACTGTGGGTGACCCAAAGTGTATCCTCGAACCTGGCTGAGTCCTTCCTGTGAAATGCTGCTGCTCCCCCATGAGGAGGACCAAACAGCCAGGTTTGTCATACTGACAGGCTGTGTGACCTTGGACAAGTCACTCAACCTCAGTTGTTGTGTGCAGGGAGGACATATATGAGGATCGTTATGAAGATGAAGTTATATAATCCACATAAGATGCTTGGCGTGATTCCTGGAGCATCATAAGCTCTCTATGAATCTCAGCGATTAGTAATGACCACGCCGGTTAACAGACTTAATGGATATAAAAGCATTTTGTAAACTGTAGTGGCCTGTGCATGTGTTATTATTTATTACTGCATCCAGGTGAATGCTATCATGAAATAAGGGAGAAAGGGCTTCTGATCATCTTTACTTGTCAAGTCCTTTTTTTTTAAAAAAAAAATTTAGGTTTTATATTTATCTCCTTCAATAACATGCTATTAATATTATATGAACTGATTCCTTCCAGGGCATTCTTGTTCCTGAATCTAGGGCACCAAAGGCCATCTTGTGCCTTTCTGTATGCAGAAATGGGAAATCAGCCAAAAGGCTGCATAATTTCATATTACCTTTTGCTTTTCTCATTGAGCTCGGTAGTGCCCATCTGAATGAGCTGAGTGGCTGAGCTCTGAATGCTTCCTTCAATAGCCCCAGCAAGCCGGAGAGCAGTGTGATTAAAATGCTGACCCTCTTTAAAGAAATAGAAAACGCAAGGAGACTAAATGGAAGGAAAGAATTAAATAAGGAGAAGAGAAAAAAAAATATGCTGTCAAGACATGCTCTTCTTTGTGCGGTGAAAACCTGGGTGAAGAAATACACGTGCAGACCATGACGGTGCTATAGGGTGGGGGTGGGGGTGGGGGCCGCAGTAGCGTGGACGGGGCAGGAGGTTGCTGTCTTTTCCCACTAACAGTCTTCGTCATGGAAGACAAGCAAAGTGAAACCCCCTGAAACGCTGGGATTGGAGAGGAATAATGATAGCTTATAGGACAGCTGTGTTATTTCAGGGTCTTATTGCAGGTAGTGTCTGTGTTCTGGGGAGCAGGATTTTGACCTGCTTTATACTGGATCCATATCATAATAATCACTGCTGTTGCTTGCCGCCTCTGCCAAGGCTCCCCTCGCCATAGGTTCGTCCTCTAAGTGTGTAAAGCGGCCCCGGATGCAAATGGAGGTCTCAGAACTGTCCAGCCAGACACCATCCTTAATCATCAGGGACGCCTGGTGGTAAATGCTGTTGGAAGGTCTCAGGAACAAAGCGGTTAGCAGCTGATTTGAACTGATCCCTGCTGTTATGTGGAATGATCTTTCGAAACATCGTATGCTGCTTTAAGACACACTGGTGGGATGGGAAACCAGCTAGCTCCCTATGTAGCCCTCATCTCTCTTCCAGCGTGACCGCCTCTTCGGCAATTTCTATTACGTGGGAGACTATATCAGTTAAACACCGCTGACCAAGAAGACATTGAGGACCTGCTCTGTGTGTGTGTATGTGCACGCGCATGTGTGTTTATACTCTGCCAGGCACTAATTCTTTCCTGCTCTTACCCTTAGACCACTGTATCTCAGACTTCAGTAAGCTTTAGAATTTTCTGGGGGTACTTATTAAAACTCTACTTGCTGGGCCCCACACCCAGAGTTGCTGAGCCAATTGCCTTAACATGAAAAAGGTAAGTGTTGTTTTAACTTGGGCAGAGTGGCTGCACCTTAATCTACTGCCATTTCAGCCAACTGTGACTTAGCAGTTACCAGTTTGCTTCTCAGGCAGCGGCCTGGTTGCTCAGGCTGTAGCCTGGTGGGAATTCTGGTCCCACAGGCCCTGGCTCTGCTGCTGCTGCTATACAGGTGCCTTTAACTAAATCTCTATCAATTTATTTATAAATAAAAGTTTAAATAAAAATTGAGGTTCAAAGGCTGGGGTGAAAAACCCGCTAGCTCAGAGAGGTTGTGTAGCACCTAGCTAATCTTCTCTCCTTGTTGGTGTCTCCCAAAGAGCAAGTTCTTCTGCTCTGCCAAAAAAAAAAAAAAAAAGTCCCACCACTTCAAATCCCTCCTGTGATTTCCAATGCATCGCTGTCTCTTCCAGATGCCTTCTGATGCTCAATGATTACTTTCTGCTAGCTGGTTGCTAACTCAGCCTCCTCACTTGAAGTTAATTTTGTTTAATTAAGGCAAATGCAAACTTGGGGTTCACAGTATGATAGAATATCCCCCAACAGGTGAGAATCTGCATTTTCAACAAATACAGAGTGACACTTCTGTGCCAGGTCAGGGGTTTCCTTTGAGAATCGCTGCCTTAGATAACTCTTGGCATGGAGAGTACAAGGGGCAGACAACTCATCCGCACAAAGATTAGTCTCCAAGAACAAAGGAGGTTTCCAGAGAGCGCAGAAGGTGGTTCCAGTCACACCTGGTCTTCCTTTCCTTTTCTGGTCTGGGGGAGTAGAAGGGAGCAAAGGATTAGGTCCAAGGAAATCTCCTGCTTGCATTGAGAAGCTCTGATTTCCATTCTCCCAGAGTCAGGAATGAGGCTGTCGTCTGAAGTCAGTGCCCATCCCAGAGATAGGGCTGAAGACAATCCATTTCCCTTAGAAACAAAACACCATTGCTTCGTGCCCCAGGGAACCTCAAAGAAATTAAAAATGGAATTAACAGTTCATCTGGAAGTCTTCTTTTTAAAATCATATGCTTAGCTCACCGTTCCATGAAAACTGCTTCTGAGGCACCCGCCTAATGCTGCTGCCGTCTCAGCCCTGCCTCTTCCATATCTGACAGAGGGACAAAGGCCAACCAGGGGAAGGGAGCCCGTGAATGAGGCATGGCAGGAACACGGCTTGGGGATGAAGATCTGGCCAAGGATAAGCCTTACGTGAAAGGCTATTCATTCCCCACCCCCAGCTTAGGGGACCAAACCCACAGAAGAAGCTTCTGGGACAGTGACCATAGTGTTGGCTTGTAAAAGCTGGTTGAAATGTAGACCAGCAATGAAGGACAGGGGACCAACATGCATAAAGATGTGGTGATCCATGAAACAGTCATGGTTTTAAGACAGAGTAGAGTTTCCATGACTGGATTCGAGTTAGGAAATCATGTGGGGACTGAAAATGGCAGGTACAGTTGCAGCTGGGGGTTTTAGGGCAGAACATGGGACTCCAAGCAACAAAAAACTTGGCTTGGCCACCTTGGTCAGAGCACCAATTAAAGAGACAAGTCACAGAGAAAAGCACAGAAAGGCCTTTATTCAATGTCGTTTCATGGGAAGAAGAACAGATAAAGGGGAGCTAATGATCCCAAGTCTATATTCAGGGCACCAAAATGATTTGAGCAGAAGAATTGGGATGGGTGAGAGTCATGTATAATAAGCACTGATGGCCAGGGTGTGGTGTGGTTGATCGTTGTCTCAAGTCCAGTCCGGCAAGGCAATCAGAAAAAGTCCTTATTGGTTGAGAAGGGCAGATGGCTCTCAGGCAACCATGATATCTACTCCAGGGAGTAGCCTCACCCCATGGATGTTCTCAGTGGTAGACGGTCTGTTCCAGTACGATTTATTCTGACTGAAATCCAAGTGATCTCAACATTAGGTCGGTGACTTACTTTGCTTTCAGACTTGAAGACAGATGTGATGGTTTAGGTAGACACAGGAATGATTAGCATGCTGCCCTGCAGAATAAACAAGTAGCTCAAGAGAAGGAGATGACCCAAAATGAAAGGCAGAGATATCCTGTTTTTATCCTTCTTTAATTTGCCTTGTGGGACCAAGGGAGGATCCAGGACTCTTTTAGCCAAGGCAGCTTGTAAATGTTTGTGTTACTTTCTGTAGGCTGAAAGAATGACCTGCAATTCTCTGAATGTGCCATTTTACCTCATCCTTCACACAAGCTTGTTGCCTCTGCCTATGGTACTTTCCCCAGACTCTCTTGAACTCCTACCTGTACTTCAAAACTAAAGCCAGTTTCCGTTCCAGTCCCAGTCAGCTGAGTTTCCATATTGTCTGCCAGTTCCTAATGTGCTTTTCTTCACCTTCCAGTCCAGTGATTCTCAACCTATGAGTCATGACCTCCATGGGGGTCACTAATCAGATATCCTCCAGATCAGATACTTACACTACAATTAATAACAGAAGCAAAATTACAGTTAGGAAGTAGCAATGAGGTAATTTTATGGCTGGGGTCAGCACAACACTAGGAGCTGTACTTAAGGACCTCTTAGGAATGCTGAGAACCATTGCTGTAATTGGCATTGCACCGGAACTAACTACAGATACTCTTATACTTACAGAGGGGTTACATCCCAATAAAACTTTCAAAGGTCAAAGGGTGTAAATTGAATTTCTGCCACCTACCTCATAAACATCACAAACCACCCAGTGCAAAGCAGAGGCGAAAATGGTTCTCATTGGGTCAGTGGCTGCCTGGGATCCCTGGCTTGCTGTGGTTGCCCCAAAATGAGAGTCTCTCTCAGTGCATGCCAATGGACTGGAGAAGACCACAGCCTGAAGCATTGCTTCTACTGAACATCATTATGGCTTGTTTGTCTCAGCTATAAAATCCAAACAATCTAAGTTGAAGCATACTAAGCTGGTGACTTATTTCTATTTGCTTGCTGCATAACTACATTTATTCAGTCATTTGGTCATGAACAGACATACCCAGACGCATGTGTGCCCAAAAGTCCGCTAGTCTTTAGGATACAGGGCAAACATAGTGAACAAGGTTTCGGGTTTGGGGACTCAGATCAGATGGGGAGATGCTTTAACTAGATGAATGCCAAAATGGACGCATTGTTGGGTCTCTTGAAAGCACAGATTTTAGCACTCCATGCTGTTGCTCATGCCTTTTGTAGCCTCTCCATATCTCACAGGGTTAAGACCTTTGAGACAACTGTCCCATCTCGGGGCATCATCAGCATTGTCCCCTAGCTTTTCCCTGAGCCTTGACCTTGCTCTTGTCTCTATGTCATCATTAAGTTGCATATTTCTCTGGCAATGACTTTAGCATCCCTCTGTATGCCAGGCACCTACCTTTTTGGAGTAGAAATTCTATTCTAGGAAACTTTTCTGAACTTCATAACAAGGAGTTATTCCGTTGTCTTTGGAGTGCAAAATATTAAGGAGTCAATTTAAACTAGTACGAGATGGAGACCCAAGAGCCCTGGGCCAGCACTATGGCTTTGCCATTTACTATTGTTATCTTGCTGAGCACATTGCCTCTCTAAACTTGGCTCCTGTGCCCATAAGGTAAGGTTGGAGATAATATTCATGTCTTCCTGATAAGTTGATAAAGTGGAAAACATGAGCATGTATATCTAATGAATAAAAATATATGAATGGGTAAATAGAGATGAAAATACCTCTGCTCATCATTATGTTTTTAAAGTGATGTCATAATATTGATTTTGTGAGGAAAACATCCTCTTTAGGGATAGTTACAGGCTATAACTCTATGTCTTGACTAGCTCCCAAGTGTCAGGCCATCCTTTCCCCACAACCCCTGGGTCTAATGTGTGCACGTTTGTTTAGCATCTGTATGTTTTAGAGGCACTACAGACTGGAAACTGTAAGCCCAAGACCTGAGAACTCATGTATCCCATGGTATATTTTATTCTTTGTCTGATACATGAATATATAACCTGTACCATAGTATAAAACTCTGATTCACATTTATTAGCATTTCCGTGGGTAAAATCTGTCACAGTAAACAAGCTTGGAGACTGGGTTCAGATAGGACGGGGCCATGGGTGGTTGGATAGATGGATGGATAGGAGAGCTTGTGGAAAATGGAAAGTAGATAAATAGGGCAGCTAATGACGCATGAATGGATGGAAGACTGTGGATGGATGGAAGTTGGATGGATGGATGGGGATGTTGGATGGTAGATGAATGATTGAGTGAATATACGGAAGGTAGGCAGATAGATGGTGGATAAATAGATAAATGGATGGGGAATGAGTTGTTATAAATAACATACTTACTGTCTTGGATTCAATTATAGTGCCAAAAGCAGTATAATTGGATATGCCATAGACAAAGAAGCAGAAACAGGGGCCAGGTCAACTTCCATTAGCATTGTGGCCTCAGACAAAGGACTTAAGGTATCTGAAAATCCCTGTCATTGCCTTTAAACAGTCAACTTGGATAATATGAGTAGTAGGGACGCTTGAAGATTGTAGTTGTATACTTCTGTGATTCCTTGTGGTGAAACAGTACATGAATATGTGTGCATTTCTTGTAATAAATTTTGTTCTTTCACGGTCTCATGCAGTTTATGATTCATTCTGGAGACTCTCCTTTCTACCCTTTCTTATTTCCCTGCTATCTCTGCCATGCCCCCATTCTTCCTTACATAGCTCTTTACCGTATTCATGACTGTTTTGTTGTTTTGTTTTCCACAGAGTTAACTAGTTAATCTATGTGACCACGGGTTTAGAACTATCCATCAGAGCTTGGTGTGCTCAGCAGTAGATGTGTAACTGGACACTCCACCTCCATTGCTCCCAGACTCTTTTAGTGGTTGCTACTTAATCAATGATGGAGGAAGGTCATTGGCTAATAAAAAAAAAACTGCCTTGGCCCATTTGATTGGCCAGCCTTTAGGTGGGTGGAGTAAACAGAACAGAATGCTGGGAGGAAGAGGAAGTGAGCTCAGATGCAGGGCAGCTCCTCTCAGAGCCAGACGCGATGCAGCCAGCCACCAGGTCAGACATGCTGAATCTTTCCCGGTAAGCTCACTTAATGGTGCTACGCAGATTATTAGAAATGGGCTAAATTAATACGTGAGAATTAGCCTAGAAGAGGCTAGATATAATGGGCCAGGCAGTGTTTAAAAGAATACAGTTTGTGTGTCGTTATTTCGGGCCATAAGCTAGCCAGGCGACTGGGAGCTGGGTGGCAGGAACGCAGCCTGCAACTCCAACTACAAATCAGTAAATGGGAGAGCCCCATGAGTTCTTCCCCATCCCTTGCTGACTGTGAGGCAGTATGATCCCAGCTCCAGTGAGCACAGCTGCTGTGAGCTCATGATTGCCATGGTCATGCTGTGTTCGAAGATGGCATTTCACAACCTTCCTCCCTATGTTCTTGTTCTTATATTCCCTCCTCCACACCTACCTCAGTGTTCCCTGAGCCTTGGAGGTGTAGTATAACTGTTTTGTTTGTTCCCTGAGCCACCAACTCTCCTTTATTCTCAGCATCTTTCTAAACTTGTGCTTAATATATATGTATATATATGTATACTATATATATATATGTATATATATATATACACACAGGAACTAGGCTTTGCTATTTTTCTCAGAGACTAAAGCAAACCACACACACATTTTCTACTCCATTCTGTCCACTTTCTACTTTTGTGCCCTCCCTGTGTTGTCACTCCCTGCCAGCACTAGCTCCTGGGGACAACAGCAATTATCTACTTTTCATCTGTACCTGTGAAGGCAGCTTGGTTTTAGTAGAAAACTCAGAGTTTAGAATGAGACGAGTGTAGGATCAAATTCGGGGCTCTCCACTTATTCGTGGTATTTAGTAAGTTATCTCCTTCTCAGTCTCCCTTACCTGTCAGATGTTGTCATTAATGCCACATAGTCAGGATTAAAGGGGACAGCTGTTTAGGGAAGGCAGCAAGCCCTGATAACTGGGATAAAGGTAAGTCGCCTCTCTGCCTTGTGAGCGATGCTGGTAGGTGTCGAGCGAGCACTTGTTGCATGCTGTAGATTGCAGTGGCTTTGAATTCCATCCAGCCTCTGGGTTTTGCTGGCTTTGAAGCTAATGCTTTCAATCTATCACCAGCGGAGTAGGAAATGCAAATGTGAAACTTCACAAATGGCTTCTACACCTTATAAATCCGGCATTTCCAGAGCCTGGCTGCAAAGAGTGAGCTCAGCTTTTTCAGCAAGTGCGGCCTGGTGTTCATTCAGCCCTGGGTGTGGAGAGGACACTGGACACTGACCTCTGTGTATGATGTGCTGAGGAACGTGGGACTGGAGGACCTGGGTGCTGTAGGACCCCAGAAAACGGATAGCATGGAGAGTGACCCCACTTCCAGAGGGAGTAATGGCTAAGTCACATACCTCCCTTGAGATGAGAAATGTATGGTGAATAGCAAAGACACCTTCTCCATAAATGCTCGTCTTAGATACAGACTTTTATATAATTACTTACCTTAGTTTGTACTATTACCAGGGGTATTGCTACCAAGAGACCTTTAATTCCAGGCCACCTGCTCCTGAATTCATTATCTGAGGTTTGGGTACCGCTGGGCTTTACTGTGACATCAAATATGCAAGCTGCCATGTCCTTCCTATTCTTCCCTCTCTGCAAACGCAAACGCTTTGTTGCAGTGGTCTCAGCATTCATGCCTGGCCTCTGGTGGGTGTGATATAAGCCCAGTCCTGCTTCTACGCATGTGCAAACCCAGCCTCTGAGCAGGGGATTATCTGGTCCCAAGTTACACTAGCATTTGGTAGCAGAGTGAGGACTGCAGCCCAGAGTTCCTGATTCCAAGCCACAGTTACTCTCAGCATTCCATGGCTTGGGACTAGTCGTCCTAAGGCAAAGTGCTGGAAGCACCTCTTATTGGCCCCAGGATATCTGTCTTCAACTCAAACTTTCTACGACACACTTTTCCTTTACGTGAAGGTGATATTTCCCAAGCAATGCCTATCTAATGCTCTAAACACTCAAAGGGATCTGTGCCTTTATTGGTCACATGTGTCATCAATGTGATGAGTCACCTGACTAAAGCCAATGGTTGGTACATTCCCCATCCCCTACATCCTGGCTAGGCCTTCTTTCCTCCATTAATCCAGAGGTGGTTTAAGGAGTTGGGAAGGTAGTTAAGAGCGTTTGATATTCTTTCAGAGAACTCAAGTTCAGTTCTCAGAACCCACATAGAACAGCTCATAAGTACCTGTAACTCCTGCTTTGGGAAATCCAACACCCTACTCTGACCTCCTTGCCACACACACACACACACACAATCACACATGTGCACGTGCTCATGGAATTGGGGAGAGAAAGAGAGTTGTACATGAATAAAAATAAAATAAATCTCTATATAATTCCAACCCAGTCCAGTTGACAATGGAGACTAATCCTCTATAGTGACTTAAGGGAATTAAAAAACTTTGCAAAATTATTTCTATTCTCCATTCAGAGAAGGCAACCAATCTAGCTCCATTTTGGTAAATAAATCCCTTACACGTGTTATTACATGTTTCTGAATCTGTTTGGCTACAGAACCCCACTCTCTGTACTGTATCACCCGCCACCTTCTTTCTGTAAATCCCTCAAAGCACCAGACTTCTGGATCCATACTGGAAGGTAGGTGGTTGATACCAACTGTCGATTTCACCAATGCAAGTGGTTTGGTGGTAGAGAGATGACAACAGTGCAGACATCTTGATGAGTAGATGCTTTAGAACTCTTGTGTGCTCATTGCTTCTTCTGAACTACAGCAGCCCTGTGGAGAGACAGTGTTTTGTCCTCAGCAAAATGCAGAGGCTTAGGGCTAGACAGGACTGAAGGCAGAGAATGAGGTTTTGGTAGTACACTCTTCTTGGCCTCTTCTCTGCAGGAAGACAGATTCATGGTCCAACTCTGCTGGCCAGGTGCCATCTGCCTCCTAGACTTTGATTAACAGTGCACTTTTGTCTTCTATTTACCTGCTAGAATTTGGACAATGGTGTCCTTTCAAAATCCACACATTGAAGCTTTGCCAAGGGGTGGTGTTAAAGATAGAGCTTTCGAAGGTGATTAAATCATGAGGATTCGGTTCTCCTAACTGCAGATAAAGGCTCCAGATTGCTTCCTGTGCCTTTGATCTCTTCTCCCGTACGAGGATAATGGGTGTGTCTCTTCATATGAAGATGACTAAAGGAGGAGCCACCTTGCAAGTAGACAGGAAGCCTTTCCCAAACACCAAGGCAGCTGGCACTTGACCATGGACTTCACAGTTGCAGAGGCCGGACAATAAATTCCTATCATTCATAAACTGTCTTGTTTAAGGTATGCTGTGATTGTGGTGTGAATGAGTAAAGACACTACTTTATGCAATGACTAAGTCAAAGTTCAGGTTGGACGAGCGATGGCCCAATGTCACATAGCTATCTATGCGTGGAACTAGAGGTCTGTTGAAGATAAGGACTGTGTGCCTTGAGTGAGGAAAAAAGCCAAGAAAGAAAGGGAGAACATAAAAAAGGAGTAATTGAAAATCCTGGGATGTGAAACTGGTGTTGTTATTGTCAGCTTTGTGAAGATTAATTGCAATCACTGATCCCCTAGGCCAGCCAGCTCCCTGCCAAGAGAGGCTGCATCAAAGGATTAACTCTTGAACACTTAACAGTGTGACTGGTGCTGACTCAGTGGGGCCCCATGTGTTTAGGAACTTCATCCACTTAAAAAATCAGTTGAGGTCCTTGAAAGAGGATAAAAGATCTCTCAGCAATTAAAAAGCAAACAAACAAAAAAAGATCTATCAACTTATCTTCAGTTGCTATTTAAATGAATCAAGAAGAGAGGCAAGTATGGGGGTATTTATGCTAGAAACCTCCAGGCAGGTACAGGTCAGGTAGACATCTCTACCCTCATGGAGCTTTCAGCTCAGGGTAAGAGAGAGCCAAAGGGGCAGAAAGAGGTAGGACTTGCTCAGGAAGAGATAGTGCTTACAGAAAAGAAGCCAGAAGGCTGCAGGAGAAAGTCCTAACTGGATATGTCAGACCAGGTGATGCAAGGGAGTTCTGGAGGGAAACTGGCGTTCTGAAATGATGCTCTGGAAGGTGATGGAAGGGTTGATCAGGTGAGGAGGAACATGACTGAAGGATATAGGGCTGCCATAGAAACGGAGAGATGCATCCACATCGAATGGGATGCTATTAACCAAGGACTGGTATAAGATGCATGATGGAGGGCCAATGAGTTGGTCCAGTGGATGAAGGAGCCTGTTGCCAAGTCTCATGACCTAAGTTCATTCCCTGGGGACACACATGGTAGAAGGAGAAAACTCAGTCCCATGAGTGCACACTTATCCCTCCTCCCAGCTGTGTGGTATGTATGCACACTCACTCCCTTCCCAGCTGTGTGGTATGTATGCACACTCATCCCTCCCAACTGTGTGGTATATGTGCACACTTACCCCCATCTCAGCTGTATGGTATGTGTGCACACTCACTCCCCCATTCCAGCTGTGTGGTATGCATACACACTCACTCCCCCATCCCAGCTGTATGGTATGTGTACACACTCACTCCCCCATTCCAGCTGTGTGGTATGTGTGCACACTCACCCCCTCCCAGCTGTGTGGTATGTGTGCACTCACCCCCCATCCCAGCTGTGTGGTATGTGTGCACACTCACTCCCTTCCCAGCTGTGTGGTATGTGGTATGTATGCACACTCATCCCACATCCCAGCTGTGTGGTATGTGTGCATACTCACCCCCATCCCAGCTGTGTGGTATGTGTGCACACTCACCCGATCCCAGCTGTGTGGTATGTGTGCACACTCACTCCCTTCCCAGCTGTGTGGTATGTGTGCACACTCACCCCATCCCAGCTGTGTGGTATGTGTGCACACTCACCCCTCTTCCCAAAATAAAGGTATTCTTTTAAAATGCAGTAAGATGAATTGTTGAGAATGTAAGGATAAAGTTTTTGAAATATAAAATAAAAAAGACATGCAACTAGATCATGAAGCCATGGCATGCCAAATAGCTTCAATGCCAAGAACAAAAAATAGGTCACAGGCTTGTGTTCAGTTTTAAAGACGAACTAATAATGATCTATCTGTTTTGATATGTAAATAGAGATAATGCCTGAGAGACTATAAGCTCATGAGAATGTGTAAAAAAAATAAAAAATCCTCAGTAGGCTTTTGAATTGAGGGTCAGAAAATTGAGTTCACATTATTAAAGGGCAGGAAGGTCAGAGCTGATATCTGGGTTATGCTAATCTACTTTAATGATGTCATCCTGGAGGACGGGGTCCACTACTTCCATCTCTGTAGCCTGCACCTGCATCAGGTACATCCGACATCTTTGCTGTGAAGGGCTTTCTCCATGAGCAAGGGGCTCAGAGCCACCAGCCCTGTGCACACTGTCCTGTCGCGTCGTCAGGGCCTGGGAGCAAACAGGAAGCCAGCTTTCCAGAGTGTGGGTAGGTGAGTCAGTGTTCTGCTTTTCACACAGGGGGCAAGCACATCCTCTCAGATGTTTGTCTGCAGTGATGGAGGGGAGCTCGTGTATCAACTTTATCAGGCAAGGTGTTGCTGGAGAGGAGCTCCTTCCCATCCCTTCCCAGTGGTCCTGCGATCGCCGTGCTTGATTTCTCTGTATTCTGGAAGGCTTGCTGGCTCTGGAGCAGCCTCAAACAGCTTCTCACAATCTGTGCCTGTCTGCTGGAGGTCTGGCGATTGCCTTACTGGGTGGGGAGGGAGGAGGCAGCTGTTGTGATTCTCTTCTATACTTCCTGTTTCCCTACAGGCATCTTGGCTTTGGTCTAGCATAGGGTTGCAGCAGGCAGTCCTGACAGTTGAGGCCATTTCTTTCTGTATAGCATCCTCTACAGGAAACAAAAGCAAAATGATCCCATGCCAGAATTAAGTCCCTGTGAGGCTAAAAGCTGCTTTTCGGAGAGTCAGACTGGGGGGAGTGGGGCGTTCTGGAAGTGCCTCTCCAAGGTAACAGCATGGCCTTTCCTGGATCCCCCGTCCACAGCATGGGTCAGCGATACTCTGCATCCCCCTCACTTTGGTGGTATCAGTGGAGTGGGCTGGGTATGCCTGGTGGCATTCCCTCCGCGATCAGGAACTGAGGATGTGCTTACACGTCCCACAGACAGCGTTAATCGCTCTGTAAATGGTATCACTATTATTATCATTAACATCCTCAATGCACTTGTTTAGCGGAAACTTAGAGTGAAAGAAACACCCATAAAGTCCTAACTAAAATTCAATCAGGGTAAATTACACAGGATTTCAAATGCAACAAAGCCAGAAGTCCTGTTTTTAACATTATAATGATTAAGAGCCCAATAAATACGCGGAACCATCGAACACAAGGCTGTCATTTCTAGCACTACCGCATCTGCAGGCTGTCTGTGTCCAGACTATTGAAATTTTCTTCTCAGTGCACTCTGAACAAATTGATATTTCAGTCAACACAAGTTCCTGGGAAAATGCCCCATTTTACACTAATTTATAACTTCTCTCTTGTGTTACAACATAAGGGTGCCAGAAAAGAATAAGAAAATCAGCTCTCAAATCCCTCTTGATTAAAATATTAATGTTGAGCACCTGTTAGCTGACTTCACAGTTCGGTTACCACCAAGCCTGAGGATCAGAGTTTCACCTCCTTGTCCCACAGGGCAAGAGGAGAGAACTGATCCCTGCAGATTGTCCTTTGACCTCCGTACACACTTCAGGACACATGTGCATCTCCCCCCTCCCACAAACAGCTAAATTAATTAAGGTAACTTAAAAAATGTTAATGATGATGATGACAGCGAAAAGTGGTAAATCAGTAGTTCTCAACCTGTGGCTTGAGACCCCCTTCAGGGGTCACATACATGGCCCTTTCACGGGAGCTGCCTAAGACTATCAGAAAACACAGATATTTACATTACAGATCATAACAGTAGCAAAATTACAGCTGTGGAGTAGCAAAGAAAATAATTTCGTGGTTAGGGATGAGGGTCACAACATTAAGAAGGTTGAGAGTCGCTGGTGGTGAATGGATCTAGAGCCAGGCCTGTCGCCACCATACTGTATACCTGATGTAGCAGCAGCCACTGCATCTTTGTAACCGCTTGGTGTGTGATGGTTCTAGAGCTAATTACCGTAGGTGCATGCCAACGTTTAGAATAAGTCTCATGAGGAAGGCATGGCCATTAATCCTGCAGCATAGGCCAACAAAGGCAAAGGCCCTTGCTCAAGGGCTCATGACTAAAAAGTGGCAAGTCCTACCTGACTCCATCACATTCTTAACTACTGTGCTGCATTGGTCACCTCCATCAAATATAAGGAGACGCCAAGGAGAAGTCAAATAGCAATATTTAACTGTTTATCTCCTGTTTCTTCATCAGTAACTCCCAGCATGTAATTCATCAAGACTATGCAAACTTAACAAAAGCAGGCAGAGATGTCACAGTATCACGTTGGGGACACGTATCCTGGCAAAACTGGTCTTGGAGATGTAGGAAGCACAGCACTCTTAGGACACGGCATCTCTCCTACTTAACCAGTCCATCAGAGCCCTGTGCAGCAGCCAGTGCTGACAATCAAGACACGACATTGAAAATGTATTTTAAGTAGCAGGGTTGAGGTCAACATGCTATGTGTTTTTATTATTTTTATTGAGCAATGCGTTTTTCAAAGTAACAAATGTCTTAGACTGCTAGCACTAAAGTCTACAGTAGTTCATTTCTGCATGGGTTCATAAGATAGGGTAAATAAGGTCTTGGGAAATATATATGTGTGTGTAAATATAAACCTAAGATTATATATGTGTGTATAACATATAATTTTACAGCAACCGTCTTATTTCCCTGTTTATGTGCATCCCAGATCATACCGCCACAGGATGAAGCTATATAAATACACACTCATGTGTCTGTATGCATATATACAGTCCCAGTAACTGAGATGCCGAGATGACAAGTTACTGTGAAAATCTAGATGTTTACACTACATGTTTTAAAATAGTCTATGCCATTTCTACCATTCATTCGATGTGCATGCCACTGAGGATTTTGCCAGCTTGCACGTGGTTTCAGGCAGCAGTAGAGTGAGAAGAGGAAGGAGCTTGGCAGGTGCACACTTTGACATGTCTCTTCCTAGCTGGGCCGCCATGAGTAATCTGAGCCTTCTAAGTCAGCGGTTCTCAACCCGGGGGTCATAACCCCTTTGGGGATCCCCTATCAGATATTCTGCATGTCAGATATTTACTCTGTGATTTGTAACAGTAGCAAAATTACAGTTATGAAGTATAATATTAGAATTGGGGGTCACCACAACATGAAGAACTGCATTAAAGGGTCACAGCATGAGCAAGGTTGAGAATGTCTCAGCCACTGCCCTAAGTGCTTATACATGTAACAAATCACAGTTTTTGCCTCCTTCGTAGTAGCCACATTTCCATAGATGAACAGAGCTTCTCTCCTGTCTTCAGAGAGAAAGAATAGGAGCCTCTGCTTCCTCTGTATTTGTCCTAGTGGGCCTCCAGCAGGCTAGAATGTCTCCCCTGCTGACTGGGCTTGGTGAGGGTTTCACACCAAAGCCAGCCTCTCTGCAAGCTTCCAGAACACACATGTTCCTTCTTCATTTGCCTTCACGTACAAGCCCTCTCTTTGCGCGAGTCCCTGGAGCGGAAAGATGCAATAGGCTTCATTCTGGTCTCTGGCTGGCATTTTCTATAGTCTAGCTTTATCAGAAATAACCCTTGGGATGTCTGGATGCATTTCTCACCGGGTTCTGGATGGTAAGGGGAGGGAGCAGATAGCTAACATCCCTCACACTCTAACACCTCACAGACCAATGGGATGAGTCAAGTAGAGCACAGATGTTGAAAGTCTAACAAAGCCTAGCTTGGCGACATAAGCCTGTCATCTTGGCACTTGGGAAGCTAAGGCAGGAGGATTAGGAATCCAAGGCTATCCTATAAAATACATAAAGACTCTGACTCAGAAAGCAACCAAGTAAATCCAATAATAGCATATGATATCACACACAGGAGAAGGTTGTTGCTTGCCATGGCTGCCTTCTGCCATCCTATCTGACTGGCACAGACAGCCCAGCCTGAGACTCATAATTGTCTTCCCCTTCTCTGCCCCAGTACTAAGCACACAGCCTTGAGCACGAATTGAGGAAGATTTTATTTGGGAACATTAAATGGAAGAAGTTAATACTCACTAGTCCAGCTCCCTCCTTTTTCCAAATGGTAACTTGGAGGATCAGAGACTGTCAGCACCTAGTTGGAGATCACACAGTTCACAGGGGAGCCCCGGACTCCTGGCAGATCTTGTCACTCACACCACGTGATTTCAGAGAACAAAGGGTAACAATACATTCTATAGAGGGTAAATTACAAGGCTGCCTCCAACCACGGAGCTTTGTCAAGGTAAAATGCTTCCATTTTGATAGAAGAACAAGAGCGTTCCTGAAATACTTTTCTTTCGACCTACTTTTGCTATTATTCATCTCTCTCCTGCCCCCACCCTCAGAATAATTACTTCACCCTAGAAAATCCTGCTATCGTTCATCATGCTTTCCTTGGCTCTGGTTTAAAAGGAGTTCTCAGATAGAATAGGGCTTAAGAAAAGCCCCAAGAAGACACCAGAGATGATGGGGGCCATCTGTTTCCTCTACCTATGCTCAATGACATGTTCTGAGACTCAAAGAGACTCCGCAGCGGAACAGGGAGGAATAGAAAGAATTCCCGTATTTGTGGAGGCTTTTCCCTTGGCTTAAATGCCATCCTATCCTTGGAATACCTTGCTGGTACCAGCTCCAAGCTGGGTCTGGAGAGAGGTGGTGACCATATGGAGTGTGCATTCCTCCCTGCCTTGGTGGGACTTATGTTGTAAAGACAAACTTCTTCACCTTAAGAGATCCGAGAAGAGGAGAAGAAGGCAGACATAGGAGAGCAGAGGGGAAAGAAACTGGGAGACCATAGAGACCACAGACTGTCTCACTTATATCGTTCACTTATATATATATATATTTTGAAGTATACTTCCTCCACTTAGTCTGAAGGTTCACAGTCACCTTCAGTGCCTGCTCAGTCTGTGCTTTGGTTCTGCCCTCTTAGCTTCTATGTTACACATGGTGTCCATTTCATTGGGCATTTGTAATTTGTCAGGTTTGTCTCTCTTTCATAAATATCTTTATTTTTAATAATGATTGTCAAGGCCCTGCCATCTCCATATTATAGGCAAGTCCTTGGCTTAGGTGGATTTTAAAATACACGCCTGGACAGGAATTTATAGGGCTTGTTGTTCCTCAACACAGGGCCTCCGCAACTCAGTCTCTCTACTGTGCCCTGAAACAGTCTGCTTCATACAAAGGATCCAAATGAAAGCATACATTTGACCCTCAGTCAATGCCCAGTGGCAATAACAACCCAGTCTCATTACTGTAGCAGGTTACTGTGCCTATTTTTAGTACACCATCTCATTGGGGCTGTAGAACAAAGATATGAGGTAAGGTCAGGTCGTTTTTAACTTGTAACTTATACTTTCAACACTGGTTGCTTTACAGGCAGGGACACACACACACAAAGGAGAGTTGCTCAAAGTCATCTCAATTTGACAGTTAGCAACTTGAGGGAAATCCCCCTCACCCCCCACTCCATCCTTGGTAACCCCGTGGCAGTTCAGCAGCATGCATCTCATGGAGGGTCAGCATTGGGGCAGCAGAATCTCCAAACAGTTTGGTACTGATAACACCAAGACCTCCTTTTCTGTTCTAGTCATCAGGAGACATTTTCTCCTTTGGCCACGGTGGGTGTCATGATGCAAATCCAGGTGACGCAAGGACTGGCAGATCTCAGAGGGTGTTGAATGCAGCCTGACTTGTATCCGGCATAGACAGGGTCCCCTGCTTGATTCGCTGCCGCAAAATGGTGTCTCAATGCTTGCTTTGCCCTTCATCCAGGCAAGACACATGGCTGTGAACTCGAGGGTGCGTGGTGCTCAGCGTTGTAAAACTAGCCTTACCCTTTCTACTCAAAATCAAGGAAGGGCCCGAGGGAAATATTATTAAAAGAAAATTCTAATATCTTTGGCTTATTTTGAAAAGTATAGTCATTTCTCTCCTCCTCCTCCCCTCTCTACTCCTTTTCTCCCCTGTCTTCCATGCCTTTGTGTTTCCCCAGGTTTGGTAGCTCAGAGGGAACAAGTGCTTCTAGTACATCTCACAACTGGTGGAGATAAACTTTGGTTTCACTCATGAAAAATGGAGTTAGCCAGGGTGGGACTTATAGGTGGGGAGGGTGGGTGGATGTGTACATTGGTGCCAGTTTAGACAGGATGCCCTAGTTACTACCAGTGCAAAGGAGCGAGGAAAATGTTCTGACGGGAAAAGCAATCACGCTGACAGAAAACTGAATCTTACTTAAATGTGGAGGTATGCATGATATTTTCACAAAATAAGTAGAGGAAAAGGAACATGGATACTCCAACCTTTTCTCTTGGGCACAGCAGCATTGAGTCACCTCGTTACATTCACAGTGGGCATTTTGAAAGAAGGAGGTGAGAATTGTGTCTGAGAAGTAAAGGGTGCATGGACACCATGTTATGCTTGGGACTTTATCCTGTGGATGTGGAGAAAATGTGTGTTTGGGGAATGACACAGGCTAGCACCTGTGTTGGGAAGATCGTTCCAGAAACTCTGATCGTATGGTGTCAGGATCATAACCTCACACACACAAAAAAATCTTGTGGTTCAATGTAGGAACTAGAAGTGCTAGCTGATGGGCGGAAGAAAAAAAAATCAAAGATCCCATTTTCCTCCTCGTGTCAAGTCAAATAAATGGAGCTAGATAAATGTGGGGGAAAAATCGAGATAGTAGCAAAATTGCCTGGAAGCAGAATGTTTTTCCGAGTCCCTAATGAGGTGTCAGGGAACCTAACGAGATGAAGCTCCCACCCTACACCTAGTTTTTCAGGCTGTCCTTTTCATGCAGCCATAATTAAGTTGTGAAATTGGAATTATAGCCCGTCATTAAGGACGAAGGCTCACTTTGCTACATTCTTCCTTCTTGGAAGAAGTAGCTGCACAGCACCCTCGTCCACGGCGTCTTCTCCCGCTGTGTTTCCCTTGATGTGGCTGCAGGCAATGGCACGGCCATCTTAGATGATGATTAAGAAGGGCTGTGTGGCTCTTCTGCATTGATCTTAGTATTTAATTCCATCATTCTCAGTTAGGAATGATTAGGCAGCTGAAGTTAAAAGGCTTTGGTGCCATTGGCTATTTGCAGAAGGGAAGGGCACACAGAAGAAAGAAGCACCCTCTAGAACCAATTTCCTCAGATATGTGGGGACCACCTTGAGTCTTTTGGGGTGTCACCAAGTGGGATTTATGATTCCCCAAACTTGTGTGGAAAAAGATACACAGATTATAAGGTCCCTTAGAGGGGAATCAAATCCAGTTCAGACTTATCCAAATCTCTTTTCCTCCACTGGGAGAAAATGTCAACTGTTTTTATATGTACAGGCCCCACGACGGGAGCCCCACTGAGAGCTACCTCATCAAGTGTATTCTGTGGGTACATGCTCAGGTACGTTATACCTACAAAAACCCTTGGCAGGGTTGTTCGTACTCAGAAGGAAATCTAAGCAGTTTACTCAAAACTACACGCAGATTCTCCCTTTCTGTATAACCACCCCATCATGTAACCTGGGGTGCAAGTGGGGAGCTCCACAGGATAAGATGCAAGATCCCAAAATGTGAGGCCAGCTCACGACATTTCAGGTATCAAGGCCAGTTATTAGGATGGGGAGCTCTTCGGAAGGCAGGTGTTTCTTTTGGAATCCCTGACATTCAGGGATGTGAGGGGATGGCATAGAGGGAGGGGGAAATGAGCAAAGACTCGCTCTTCCCAGGGAAGTAGCTGACTCTGTGTCCTGTGACCCAGCAAGAGAGGGACTGTGAGGACTCCCCTGTCCTCTGGCCAAGCTTGATTGCTGACCTCAGCCAGAGAGACTTCAAGAGCAACCTTTGTTCCCATTTGGCTGGGGACATTAAGCATTTCGTTAGCTTTGTCCTCTCTGCATGTCTATTGCTGTTATCTTGTTATAAAAATCCGTGATGCTCTGTTTGAAACCTAAGGATCCTGGTGTGTTTTAGAACTGAGGAAGCCTGCATGATCTATGTATTACTTAATATATGTAACACGCACACCCCACTGGGCTCAACACCCCTACTCATATACATTAATATGTACTGTTGGAAAATCTGCGATGAAAAAAGATGAATTCACTGTAAGCAGTCTTCTGTCAGTTTAGATTTCACTGCTGAAGTTAAATACACACAGCCTGATATGCACAAAAATGTACATAGACCAGATTTGATTTTCAGAGCTTTTGGGTTTCTGGAGTTCAGACAAGAGCTTGCAAATGAAGATTTGTGAAATCCTCGCTACTATTAAAATAGTGCTCACGTGTGTTGAGTGCATACTCCGTGCCAGGTACCGTACTGAGCAGATTTTCACTTCCTGCCTAAGATGTTGGAATTCCTGACGACTGTAGCATCCCTGTCCACATTTCACAGCCTAGAGGCGTGTGGTGTAAGTGCTAGCCATCGGCTGTATGTAGTTATTTATATCTAAATTAATTACCTTCATTAAAATTTATCTTTATGATTTTACTATCAAGATTTGGATGATCTCATTAGGGCTAGGGGTTAATACTGGTCATGCTTCCTAAGTTAGATGGCATAGAACGCATCTGTAAAAGTAGAATGTTCTGCTATGTAGTATTGGTCTACCACCTGTGTAGTTTACAACTATATACATAGCTTCTGAAGCTATACTATCCAGATTTCTATTTTTTAAGCGTGTGACTGTTGCCATTTTCTTTTAACTCATTGCCCCTAAGTTTTCTCAGCTATAAAAAGAGAATTAAAATGCTGCCTAACTCACTGACAGCTAGGAGACTTAAATGAGTTAATGAATGTGATGTGCTTAGGACAGAGGCTGGAATGTAACTACCGTTATCAGGTACGACTGTTGCTGAAGTGGGAGTCAAGACCCAGAGAGGTTGCCTTCCATCTCACAAGGCCTGGCTCTTAACCTCTTCTCTCCTGCCTCTCGGGGTCTCCTCTGCTCTTGTTTGTGAACGAGTGAGGGAGTGAATGAATGAATGAATGAATGAATGAATGAATGAATGAGGGAGTCCAGGAGTATGGACTTAGAAGCCAAGAGCAAGGACCCTCCCTCCACTCCTGCCTGTCTCCTGGTCTTCAGAGTCTGACTCAGAGGGAGGGCCCACAATGAGCGATGGCTATCCTGTATTCATTCCTCAGGCCAAAACTTGACACATATGATTCACTTCTATTTTGTTCCTTTCCCTGTTCCTTTTTTTTTTAAAATAAATAAATAAATTTACTTATTTATTTTACATCTGGGCTGCCGTTTCTTCTCCATCCTCCCCTCTGCACTTCCTCTCCATCCACTCCTCCATTTCATATCCAGGCCTCCCATGGATATCAACAAAACAGCACATCAAGTGTCAGAAAGACTAAGGACCTCCCCTTGTAATAAGGCTGGGCAAGGTGACCTGTTATAAGGAATAGGGTCCCAAAAGCCAGTAAGAGAGTTGGAGACAGCCTGTTCCCACTGTTAGGAGTCCCACAAGAAGACCGAGCTACACAACTTTAACATATATCCAGTGCCTAGGTCAACCCCATGCAGGCTCCCTGGTTGTTGATTGAGCTTCTGTCAGCCCCTATGGGCCTGGTTCGTTGATTCTGTGGGTTTTCTTGTGGTATCCTTGACCCCTCTGGCTCCTACAACCCTTCTCCCTGTTTCTTACCATTTATTTTTTTCTTCATGATGCTCCCAATGTCATGTACTAACAATAATTATGGAATCATTCATTCTTAGGAAGGCAATCTTAAGTCTTTGACTTTGGGGAGTCTTTCTCACATCACCTATATGTTATTTCAATGTTATCATTTAGAATTATCTTAGTACTCAGGGGAAATCTACAAAATTGTGGTAACATAACTTCTTTGCACGCTCCAAAGCAGTGGGCAACTCTTCTTTGAGACATGGTTTTATATCTGCTGATGCTACTGTACGTCAAGGACCTTGTGTATTTCCCAGGGACTGCACATGGTTCCTGGCATGGCACGCAGTCTATCTGAGCTCTTCTCTTCCCTGCAGCTGCATGGACTGCTGAGGGAGTGTAATAGGTACCATGATAGGGGTGTTGAAATGAATTCCTCTGTTGTGAGCTACCCCTGGGGAAAGTGGTCCACAAACACAAGACTCTCTTTACTCTTAGTTGATGAAAGTTTGCCTCAGCTTTTGAGAACAGATACTTTAGGATACCTGAATGGATGATGCTGATGAAAAGAATCTCATATTTCCTGAGGCACAGTATGTAAGCCTGATACCAATTACACAATAGAATGTCATCTGCTTGGGGCTCATGAGTCACCCATTCACCCACACCAGCATCTTGGGTGCCATCCTTTATATGTTCCTCATCCATGTATCTTCCAACCAATCAGAAGCTGGGTCCTTTTTCACTAGAATCCCGCACATCTCCTCATCTCAATGAGGGAGGTGGAAGGCCTCACCCTGAGCATTATTCCCTTCAGGAAATTCCCTTGCTTCCCAATCTGTTTTAGGCCCCTGTCTTGTGCTGCACATGTGTTTCTCTCAGCACTCATCCGGCAATACTGTAATTGCACCCTTGTATGTGTCTCTTATGGCCTGTGAGCCTAGAAGGACAGAGCCTGTGGGTCTTCCTCACTGACTTTTCCAAATATGGAAACAGGCATTCAGTCAGAATTCAACCAGCATTTTGCCCATTCCTCTGCTCATAGCTGTACTATCCCCCTGAGCGTGGATTTGTCCAGTTTTCTAAAGGCTCCAGGGGAGGGTGTTTCCCCAGCCTTTACAGACTTTCACCTTCCCATTGACTTCCAATCTGAATCACACAGCTTGCGGCAACTGCATCCGGGCAAACTGGAAGTATGGTGGGTTCATACGTGTGACAAAGTCCAGCGTGATGAGGCTGGAGCAGCTGGAACAGCGGTTCAGTGATGAGAGCATTTGCTCTTGCAGAGGACCTGGGTTCCAGTCTCAGCTCCCATACCAGGCAGCTCAGTTCCAGGAGATCTGATCCCCTCTTCTGTCCTCTCAGGAACCTGCAAATGCATGGTACACAGACAGACAATCGGACATGCGTGCTCATGCACACACACACACATGCACACATACACACATGAACACATAACCAAAGTTTAAAACAAAGAAAAGTATACTAAAGGTATTTCATAATCCTCTCATCCATGGTATACATACAGACAATCAGACATGCGTGCTTATGCACACACACACACACGTGTACACACACACACATGAACACATAACCAAAGTTTAGAACAAAGAAAAGTATACTAAAAGTATTTCATAATCCTCTCATCTAAAGTTTTCCCAATTGTGTTCCAAGGAAATATCATGTGCCTTGAGCTATTGAAAGTGGCTTTTAGAGAAAACAAAGGCCTCTCATGATATAAACACACACACACACACACACACACACACTACTGTCTAACCAACACTGCCAGGCAATGTTGTTATGCAAGACTCATTCATTGGCAGAGACACTAATATACCTTGAATGTAGCTTTTCCTAAGTTTACTTGGTTCTGGGGATTTTTTTTTCCCCCTCAAAGATCTTCTTGTCCTGAACCATGTTTCTTGGGACAACGATTAATGGCTAGAAGTATCTCTGAGGTCCTTCTTATTTTATTCATTTCAGGATGCGGCCAACAAAGTGACTTGTCCAAGATCACACAGCTGGGCCGAAGCAGAGTCTCGTAGCAAATTTAAGACACCAAGATACCATGCTTCTTCCACCCCAGGGTGCCATGTGCATTTGTAGAGAAGAATGTTCTATTGTGTTGGTATGGGCCTGACTACAAATAACTAGACTCCTGGCCTGCCGCAGGAGCTTTGCCCCCCACACCACCCTCCCTGAAGGGCCCTAACTCAGAAATAGCGATGCACCATTCCCTGGCCAAGACGTCAGGCTAATAAATTCTTACCCTAATGAACAACAGAGACTTGTAAAAACTGCACACAGTGAGAAAAGCAACAGCCCCTGTGGCCCGAGGGGTTGAGGGACTACTGAAATATGTTTGCGAACTCAACTCCTCAACACCCTCCTAAATAATAATGGGCTATAATCAGGTGATAATTAACACTGAATCTAGACTCAGCAGGAACAGAGCAAAGAGATTTCACATTTTGGGTAGCAGAGATGCATCTTGAACCCACGGGGGACTCTGTCTATGGCTGTAAAGCTCACAGTGCATCTGCCTTCTGGCTTCATGGCAAGGGGAGTGTATTTAAGGATTAGGCTTTAATCCTGATTTTGCCATTTTGTCACTGGGCAACTCTATGGGATTTGCATGACTTCTCTGGCTTTAATTTCTTACCTCTCTGAGATGGAACTCGTGACTCTATGCAGGGCTCATGCTACAAATAAATCACACGGTATCTGTCAGGAGCCTAACATGCCAAGCTTAAATCAATGTTTTTCAGAGAAAGCTATAGGGATTGTGCATGCAGCCTCTCTCTTCAAAGCCCTGGGTCACTCTGGTGACAATTGCATGGGGTGGGTTTGCTGCTGTAGCTACTTGTGTGTTGGGTAAATAGCTCATCCTTGCTGAGTATGCTCTGTTGTCCTCCCTTCTATCTTCCCAGTCTCCTGTGGATGCAGCCAAGGTGAACATGGGAACATGTAACTGTTTTTTTTTTTTTTTTTTTTTTTTTTTTTTTTTTTATCATGGAGGTTGAGTTTGGAGAGGTATGACCCATAAACTAGACCAGAATCATTACACTGATAATTTTATCCCATTCACCGAGCTCTAGCTACTAAGACCCTGAATGCTTTGTGACTCTTGACCTACCTGAACCCAGATTGCTCAGTTCTCTGATCATTACACAACTAACCTGTATAATCTCAAGTCGATTGCTGTGGCTCGCAAAGGGAGCTCCTTAGCAGCTGCAGGCAGAGGCATTGTGCCCATGCTGGCCTCACACTGCGGCCCCTTGTCACCCAACTACTCAGAGCACAGGTGTTAGCTTCTCACTGTGCAGACCCCTTTCCGTTATTTCCTTCTTAATTTGCTGTCTCCCCTTTTCCATGATAATTCTAGATCAAGCCTACCTAGTGTGTTCCATTGTTAAAAGAGATGCTGAGTAACTGAGTGTCAAGACCCTAAAAGGTCAGTCTCTGTCGTCTTCCTTCAGGGTGCGTTAGGACCCTCCACTTGGCACCTCAGATCCAGTTCTTCAGTCTGACCCCTGCCAGGGATGCCTTTGAAGCCTGTGTGTCTTCCTCAGGCTGCTGTCTCCTTCTCTAGCCTAGGTACCTATATCACACCTTTCTCTGAAACACTCTCTCAGCTTTATTCCGCGAGCATGTCAGTCTCCCTCCCAGTTAAATGTCATATGCATGCTTGTCACTGGAGTATTTTATGCTATTTGGGGCATTTGTATGCCATTAAGCATAAGGCGGCTCAGGTTAATTGAAATAGTTATTTTTGGAGTGGAAATTATTTTTTTCTAATTAAAGCTGTTCCCCGGAATAAAAAATGTCATATGCTTTGTAGTTCACAGCTGTGGTTCTGAAATTCACTGTACATTACCACCAGTGGATCTTAAATACTGGTTCCTGGGTACCACCTTAAGCCATGCAAGCTTAGCACGGTGCCAGCGAGGCCTAGGCTGAAATTCACTGTACGTTACCACCAGTGGATCTTAAATACTGGTTCCTGGGTACCACCTTAAGCCATGCAAGCTTAGCACGATGCCAGCGAGGCCTAGGCATCTTCATTTTTAAGGCAGGGAGCAGATCTGTGCTTGCATTATTAAGCCGTTTTCATTCTTGAATGCAAAATAGTGTATTTAAACTTTTAATGAAAGTTAGGTAAACGAAAACATTGTGAATCATGCTAGTTTTGTTCAAGACCTAACATTCAGTGTCTCATCTAGTGCTGGCTCAAGCAGGCATTGAGAAATTCCAACCCGAAGGGTGGTGTCCCTTGATTCTGCATCTCTACATCCGTGTTCTCATCTCACTCCTGAGACATTAGCAGCTGATCTTTAGTTTCATTCTCTCTTGTTTGTGTTTACCCTCAACAGAGCAGAGTTGCTTGACTAAAATCCAAATATGATGCTATTTTCTTCAGCTGAAAAAGAAAATCCCTCCATGATTCCTCAGAGCTTTCAGACTGAAGATCCGACTTCTCCCATATGCCCTGCACGGTGTGGTTTCTGCCTAATGCGCCTTTCTCTCTACCTCATATCTTGCTCTTGCTTACCCATCCACTGTGAGTCCTCCAAAGCTTCCCACCTACTTTCCTCCAAGGTATTCACTATTTGATACCCCAGCTCCTCTTTGTCCCCGACCAGATTTTTCAGCTTTCTTCTTAACTGTCATTCTTCTGTGAACTGCCTCCCACTCCTCACTTCTTAAATACTGGTAGACCTTTGTTTTACACACTGTGGCTTCATCCTGTATTTACACTGTTATATAACTCTCTCAAGATAATAAATGTATCTGGTGCTCTTTTGAGGTCTCCCAATCAGGAATTCAGTTTGGGGAGCAGGGACATAATCTTCGTGGCTCAGAGGAATGCCTAACACATGATTCAGGCAGGGGCTAAATACAGGGAAGGAAATGGGGAGGGAACATTTATGGAGAATTTGGAGCCTTAATGGAGTTCTACAGAGAAAAGCATGAGTTGGAACTACAGGCTTACTTCATGACCGGCTCTTCTTCTGGAAGATCTCCAGGACCTACAAGGAGGAGCCCTTGATTCAAATCCTAACTCCACAGTTATCATGTTCCTATCACTGACTGTCACTGGGATGATGGGCAAATCACTTCATTTTCCTGGAAACGTGGTGTTCTCATCTTTGAAATGGAGAGAGTAATAAATACTCAGAATAGCTGGTGCAGAGATAAAATGAGACAAGGTTACTTTTGAAGTGCTTTTTGGAGGTTGCTAAGCTGGCGTCTTTGCTAGACTGTGATTCATCTTTGCTTCTCCAGGGAGTCCACTGCTAAATGAAGTTTTATTAAGTGAACAGAAAAAAGGCAACAAGAATACGCAGAGAGTGGATGGCTAAGGAGGTTATTTGGGTTCTGCATGAGCTTCATCAGCAAAGACAGAGCCTTGTGCTGGACGAGCCATGTCTTTGGACATTGCTCTCTTTCTTCATGGCAGGTTTGCGTGGCTGATGAGAGGCTTGTTCAGAACTGGGTCTCAAGTCTTTCCACTGCCGCTCTGGTGCTTCCGATGGGAAGTGTCTCCTCCTGCTGTCCTTCCTTCCCCATCAGCAGAATTTCTAGGATGAAGTGATTCCTGCATACACACAAGCAGAGTGTGCGTCCGAGAGCCAAGATAGCTTGCGTGAAGACGAACAGTAAAGAATCCCAGCAATGAAGGTCCCACTAGGGAGTGGAGATGCAGATTCCCAGACATGTTCTTGCTTAGAGCTAAGCAAGGCTTTTTGAAATGCACTGGATTATTCTTCAGTCTGCAGGCCATTTGGAATGAGCATGGCTCACCACTCAAGCCAGGACTATTCCACGGTCTTAAGACTGCCTTTTCCGGCAGCCATATTTTCCAGTGCTCCACCTCATGAAGGAATGTCAAAGCACAAAATTTATGGAGTCCTCTGAGTTTCTGTGGTCACAAATCACAGGACTTTATCAAACAGAAAGGGAGGTTTGCCTTGGAGGGTGAGAACACTCTTTTCAGACATCGCGATGGGAATACAAACAGGCCAACTCAATTTCTTTTGGGGTCATGGTTTGTGGCTTTATTGGATGTATAGCACTCCTTTTTGAAAGTCCATAGGATATTTCTACTTCAGAGAATAATTGCCACATCCCATTCAACACCAAGAAATGCGTAATTATTATATCACTTGGTGGTTATTTATCACAGTTTGAATGGAAATAAATTGCTTCGAAGTGAAATCATGTTACGTGGGTACCTGTCTGCCCTATTAATCTTTCATTTAATTTTCTTTATTTTAATGTGCATACAAATGTTGCGACCTGTCTCATCTGTCTCCCTCATAATTCCCTCCAATCGATTTAAATATGTTAAGAGAAATTAAATAAATGGGTTAAAGGAAGACTGAGGAGCTGGGGAATGAGGTTTAGCTGAGAAGGGTAATTGAGTTCTGAACTGGCTCTGGCACTTTTTTTCGGCTGGAGTGGCTCATCGATATTCCTGCTTAGGCTGGCTACATCTGGTACCAGTGGTGGCTGCTGTATCTTTGTGGGTCTAGTGTTATCAATGGTGCCCAATGGCTTCATTCCAGCTCATAAAGTACACAGAATAGCTCTGCTTTCCTTTCGCACCGGATGCTGAAAATCTCTCTTCTCTCATCTTCCCTGTTTTGGCTCTATCCTTCTAAACCCTGAACATCTAATTGAAAAGACTTGTCAAATTCAGTGTTAGGAAAGCCCAGTGAGGTTCCTGTGCTGGGTACTAAAGATTTGGTGGGTCTTGCCCTCTAGCATGCCCTCACTTTCCCTTCCTGTGCCCAGCCCAGCTCTACCTGCTCGTGATAGAACAAGGGTGGTTTCCCAGTAGCGCAATGAAAGTTGGACTCCAGCCTTTGTGGGCATTTCATTTACGTTTTGCATTCATGAGATGAGCTTTACTAGTCTCCTAACCATGTGCTATGTATCACACATGCCTTGATCGGTAGCCTGCTTCACATCCATGTTCTCTTCATTCTACCAGACTCTGAGTCGCTGTGGTACCTGTGGTAGTGTCAGACTGGCCTTTACCCGCTTACCACTATTGTTTGCCTACTGTTCATAGCCAGAGTTAGTGTGGTACTTCTGGGGGCATCTGCAAATGGAGGGGGTCATTTTTGTTATTGTCACCGAGGATGGTGAATGCCCTGTAACAAGCAGGACAATGGCAAATTGTCCTTCCCTTAATGACAATGGAGACTGTTCAAGATATTCAACGAGACCCTCTGCAAGGAACTACTTTCCTTTGACAATTTTTGTATTTTTCCCAGGTTCAAGGTATTTCAAACGATGCTACACACTTAGGTGGAAATGCTGTGTTCAGAAAATGTGAAAATGGATGAATGAAAGGATGTGAATGATGGTCACCAGCAAACTTTTCAGTAAAGTTTTTATTGATTTGTTTATATTTTAATTCACTAAAGAAAAACAAGTCTCTAAGAACTTGGGGAGTTTTCTATTACTCATCATTATTTAAAAATACAAACCCTTTTCTGCAAATAAAAACCACATATTCTTTTAATTAGCGTCTCTTTATTTTTTTGGAAAAATCTTCTTAAAGAATAGTCTAATATTCTCATTTAAACTCTTGGAATTTGATCATCTCTCCATTAAAAAAATATGAAGCCACAGAGCAGCCTTATTCGGCATAGATATAATTCCACCAACAAGCAATGGGTATAACTAGTTCCCCAAGAGCTCATAGTTCTCTATCCCCGTAGACTGTTATTCTGAAATCTGGTGCTCTTGATAAACTAGCCTGAGCATACCATATTCATTTTTCTTTTCCTTCCTATTTCTATCTTTCCCCCTGTTCATCAAATCACTAACTCCTCATTTGTACTCAGGAGGAGAAGGGCAACTATAAAGAAGGCAAGGCAAAGCAGAATCAAAAGTGAGGGCCTATAGGCCTATGCCTATATCTGAATCCATACTTCATCCCTAACTGTCTTTGTATTCCTGGAGAAGTAACTGAACCTATCTTTGCTTCAATGTTCTCATTAAATAATCCAGTACGTGGAAAGGGCACAGAGGAGTGTAGGTCAGGGTCAGCATCGTCAGGATATCTGCTTTTACCATAGTGAAAAGTCTATCCGGGCATCATGAGGATGCTGGGATGGCCCTTAGCAGTCACATGGGCAAGAGGCATTCAAGTCATGCTGCAGACTTCACAAGCATGCAGGAATCCACTCTAGCCACTGTGCTTTCCCCAGATGAGGCCTGACAAACGGAGCTTTATATCCTCAACTCCCCTTTGCCATACTTCTATCACTAAGGCAGTGATCAATTCATTGACCTGTATGTCCACTAGGTGTATTAAGATAGTAACTTACACACGATGAATGTGACTTGCCTTAGTCCTGTGCCAGGTTTGTTATAGGCTGGCATTAGAGACAAATTCCAACATATTTGTTAAGCTTAAAGAGTTCTAGGCGTTTTCTTGGGCCATAAGTTCTAAACATTGTTGAAGGACTTTGTGGTTATTTAAGTTAAACAGGATACTTCATCCATCCTTCGGCTTGTTCCACATTAATCTTCCTCAGGTAACCCAAGACTGTCCTCATTTTCAGGTCTGAACTGTTTACCTCATTTTGTCGGAATGCTTCTTCCCGTATAATTGATGATGCCTTTAGCAGCTGACCCCGAAGACTGATTTTCCCCTTTGCAGCCCCACACAGACCTGATACTTGTCATTGCTTCTCCTATGCCTATCTCTCATCCCCCCTCCCACTTTCGCCTTCGATTCCTCTTCTTTCTTTGATGTTATTACTTTGGATTTCTTTTACCAAGACCTTTACCTTACATGTGTAGAAGCTGAGATTCTTCTCCAAAAGGACAGGACCCACACTAACTCCATCCAGTCAAAAAGCATATTACAATGGTGACATCCAATAATCAAAATAAGTTAACATATAGTTACATGCTTACAAACACTGCAGAGATGGGAACTAATTTGGCAGGCCCTCCAAAAGTTAAGCAGGGTTATATATGGTCTACCTGTTCTACCTCTGGGTATGTACCAGGAAGTTGAAAGCATGGCACACTCCACACATATGTTCATAGCAATGCTATTCCCAATGGCTAATGTTTTCTTGAGCTTCTTGTGGTATTCTCCACAGATGGCTTTGTTGGCTCATGCTAAAGGGAAGAGGTACAGGAGGAGCAGGCAGGTGAACAGCGAGGTGTGGAATGAAGGCCGCCACCTCGACTTACCACTGCCTGGCTAGGTATCCCCTTTGCCTCTCCGGCCCTTTCATTTCTCTAACTGTAAAGAGTGATAGGAGGCCTCAATTGTTTTGTTGTACAGAACTGATTAAATTATAATAAGTGACGGAGCAAAAGTCCAGTAAGTGCTTCATTTTCTTCCTAACAGGAAAAGAGCCCCTGGTATAACTAATTTGAAATGCTTCTTAATGTCCTTGGAGGAAACAAGGAAAGAACCAGGGTCAGGCATCAAGGGCCAGGAGGGGTCACAAACAGGCTCCAGGCTGGTTAGGCATCACATGGTTTCTCTGTCTTCCATCTGTTTTCCAGAAAGCAACACAGAGACGGTGGCAGCAGTGTCCTCCCCTGTGTCTGGGGAGCTGGGACAGTGGAGGTGAGGACATTGTATCCATCCTCAGCCTTGTCTGATGCCAGCCTCACTCTGGCACTGAGCTCTGCCTTGCACAGCCTCGAGTTGCGTATTCATCCTTTCTCTTCTGCTCAGGAACTTAGCTCTAGCTCAACCGAGTCAGCATCTTTCTTCCCTTTGGAGTTCAGAGTCCTCAGGTTTAGTCGTTGTTACGTTTTTTGTTGTGGCAGAAATGTCTGACACAACCTAAGAAAGGAATGGTGTCTTCCACTCATAGCTTGAAAGTATAGTCTGTCATGTGAGATAGGAACCTCAACGAAAGGACACGACTCACCATGGAAGAAAGGAGGCAGCTGAGCATGAGTCCAGTCAGATATCAGATATGAATACTGATGCTCATCTGGAATCCTCTGCTTCCACTTACCATATGGTTGAGAACTCCAGCCATAGGGTACCTCCTGCTCCCCCAGTGGCTATCCCAAAGGAGAAAATGATACCCACTTTTCTAGCAGCCATTCTTTCAGGAAAGCATGGGGTCTCATAGGCATGTCCTCTGTCTGTGATGAAGTTGGAGGCCCCAGTCTTGTTCCAGTGTGCATAGCTTCTGTGAACTCATGCTTGCAATGGCAGTGACATACCTATAGAACAGCATTTTATGATACTCTTCCCCATTCTTCCTCTCTTTTGTGATGGTCTCTGCACCTGCGGAGTAGTTGTTGGCGGTAATGTTTGTGTCCTGCTTAAGCTGTGTGCTCATCAGTCACTTGTTTGAAGCACTTTAACCAGGGATGAGTCTCTCCATGAACCATCAACCTCTGAAGAAAGAAACTTTTCTGTCCCTGGTCTATGGGTAAAGCATAAATATTTAGAAATCAGTTTGATAACATGTTCATTTAGGAGACTCATGGTAATATATTCCTCACTTGGGCCCATGTCCTTCCCAGCCATAAGCTTTTGGACAGGCTTATATCCCCTCCTGTAGAGCCTACCTCAAATTCAGTCACAAAGCAGGTGGTTGTCCTCAAAAGAACCGTGCCACTGTTACACCAGTGGACATATCTTACATGTGGGTTATATTGTCACAAACATGGTCCATAGTTGGGTGAGAGCTCAGATGAGCATTTTCTTCCTGCAGCACGGATAGCACGGGCCAGCACTGAGAATGCTAGCCAGCACGAAAGACACCGCTGTGCTCTGTAGCTAAAGTGTGTGTTGTCTCCAGCAACAGTCTTGCTGTCTAGTTCAGCTAGATAACCAAGAGTGACAGCGATAGCCTATATTCTCTCTATGGCCTCTGCATCCCCTCTGGCCAACAATTCACAGGGAAGTGTCCTCCACTCACTACTCAAGCTCTTGATTCTATGTGAACTATGGTTTTCTTACTCATTAAATTAAAACATTGATAAAGTATAGCTGTCTTAATGAGTGTTTTTAGGTTTGTTTTGGAATGGGGTCTTGCTCTAGATCCCAGGATAGCATGGAATGTGCTGTGTAGCCCAGGCTACCTTCAAACTCATAGCACTCTTCCTGTCTTAACCTAAGTACAGAGATTATAAACATGAATGATCATTCATGGTTTAATGATTACTTTAAAAATGATTTTTTTTTCATTTTATTTTGTGTCTATGAGAGTTTTGTCTACATGCATGTCTGTCTACTGTGTATGTTCCTGGTGTCTAATGAGGCCAGAAGAGAATGCTGAGTCTCCTGGAACTGTAATTATAAGCAGTTGTAAGCTGCTATGTGGGTGCTGGGGATTGAACCTGGTTCTTTGGAAGACGAACCAATGCTTTTAAGTGCCGAGCTGTCTCTCCACCCCCTTAATAAGTACTCTTGTCTGGTATCTAATGACCTCATTCATAGGTAGGTGAACAAGCAGACATATACTCCTGAGTGTCATATCATAACTGTCACAAAGCAAATGCATTGAAACTCACCTTCCTTAATTAATAAAGTCTATAAAGCCATTACTTAGGACTGATTTACACTTACCTTACAATTAAAGTAATCCTGATGATCTGGTTTCTTGGTTTGAAAGACATTATAAATTGGTAGGAATGATGACCTAAAAGGAAGGTCTGGAAAAGGGAAACACAGAGCCGGAATCAGAGCTTGAACGCATGCAAATCCTTGTATCTTAAAACCCTGATAGTTTGGGGTCACTTCCCTTAAGGGAAATGGTACTTAAGTCTCCTTGATATTCTCATTGCTTTAAAAAGTGATGTATGACTTTTCCAGGAAAGGCTATTTCTATCCATCCACGAGATAGAGAAAGCAATGAAACACCAAAGAAAGAATGCCATCCAAATGTAGCTTGCTAAGCCAATGAGTTTATTGGTTTTAATTACAGCAACATGGGCAAAGGGCTATTTATTAGAGCATTAGCAACTCAGGCAGGTACGTGATCAAAGTCCTCTGTCTATGGTGGAGTTCTCAATGCAACAAATAGGCATCTCTACAACAAAAGGCCCTCCTTTGGAGGCTCTTCTGTGTTTTGTCTTACTTTGCCTCTCTCTCTTGTCAGCTAACAAATACATAGGAAATGTCACCCACTATTTAAACCTTCACTGGACACACACTATCTGGCCATCAGGGACTTATACACTGTTAAGAAATCTTTCCCTACATAAATGTAGCTGCTAAATTATTAATGCATTTTAGGCATTTTTAGATATGATAATTGGTAGCTCCGGGCTCAACTTCTATGTATGTGCTGAGGATACAGAAGACTTTAATACCTTTTCTTGTGACCCAGATTCACAGCAATGTGAGTTCAGGACAGGAAACTTAAAATTATCAATCAGGAATTCTTCACTAATTGCTTATCATATGCCTAACACCACTATGGGGTCTGAGGGTGAGAGGGAAAAGAAGAATGAGTGGGATTCTGGTCCTCGACCCTGGCTCTTTTGTGACCCATAAAGACTCAGCTAACTTTTGTGTCTCCTCTGAAAATTGGGGTGTCATAGTGAGTGACAGCTACTTCTTCAGAAGCATGAAAGCAATAAAGAAAGCATCTACTAAGGATGTGCACTATGTCTTGGGACAGAAAATACCAAATACAATAACTTGGAATCGTCTCCATAGAAACTGTTCAGTTGCAAATTATCCTTATTTATTTACTTTTGTTTTTAATTGTGTGATTATGTATGTGTGTGTATGAGGTTATACACATGAGTTCAGTGCCCATGGAAGCCAGAGGAGGGTGTCAGAAGTCCTGAAGCTTGAGTTACAGGTGGTTGTGGGTCACCTGACATGGGTTCTCCATCAAGAGCAGTGTGTTCCTAACTACTGAGCCATTCCTGCAGCCCCTCAAGTGATAGAATTTGAGAATCAAAAGGCCACTAAAGCCAAGCATGGCCTGAGACGATATACAGCCTAGAACAGGGATCAGCAAACTCCAGCCTTGAAGCCAAATCCCCAGTGCCTGCTTTTCTGCAAAACTCCTCTTGGTGGTATTGAACAGCTGCATAAGCGATGGCATGGCTTCCAAAACCTAAAAGACTTTCCCTAAGGCCCGTTACAGGAAAAGTTGCCACCTCAGAGCCTAGAGACTTGCCGCAAGTATGAAGAGCAATGTCAACTGGAAGCGCGCATGGAGAGCAGGAATCCCAGCCCTACCATAGCCATGCAGAATCTGCATTGGCATTTAATGCAATCATGAGGTTCTTAGATACATAGTAAAGTTTGTTAAGCAATGCTGTAGCAGATATTAAAGGCATTCAGACTACTCACTGATTCTAACACTGTAGAGGGCTGTTTTTCGAATGCATGGTGTCAGAACCCCACTGCGGTACTTTCTATCCAATACTCTAGTTGGCCCTAAAATGATGGCGTAGGAGAGGACCCTACTTTTAGCCTTAGCTGAAGAAACCAGCACTCAAGAGGCTGGATGATTTTTCGCAACAGCTTTCGGATAGCCCATGGCTAGCGGGAGTTTGATTCTTGATCTACCAGCTGCCATCCGTTTGCTTGTCATTACCAAGCTCTGCTTCCTAAAAATCAAAACAGAGGATGGAGCAAGGAGACATTTCACAAAGAAATCTTGAAGAATTGGCTTAGTGCCTCTGTCTGTCAGACTCCATCACAAAAACAAAATCAACTAAAAGAATGGAAAACAGCAAATTGAATTCCAAGAATTGGTTACACAGTGGTGGGAAAACCACAAAGCTATGAGGAGACTGGGAGGCATCCAGGATGGTGATGGCAGGAAGCTACTGCCATCCTACGGCGGGAGGAAGAAAGTGATGGAACCAGGTGATTGTAGCCCCATGTTGCCTGGGGGATGCTCCTCCAGCACTGGTAGACCTCTCCGGAAGATGACCCAATCACTGAAACATAAGAGCTTGATGGAATTACCCATGGTAGAAACAAAGGAATCGGGAAACCCCCTGCACCAATTAGCACAGCCTCTGGTCCCTCCTCTCCAGTAGATGGAAACAAGCTAACTGGAATCCTGAACACAGGGTCAGGCTTCTGCCATATATAGCAGGCCAACCGCAAACAGAATACCAGAAGCGTATCAGCCAGGGGAGGGCTCATCAATGCTCTGTAACCTCTGTGTGCTGGAAAAGTCTGAGAAACCACTATGATAAGGTGGCCTTCCCAGTCACAGTCTGTTGAAACAGTTTTGTGTCCCAGTTGGTGCCCATGGATTGCTGTTGTCTCTACAATTCTTTCTTCTTTTTGTTCCTCGTGTGCACCCTTTATTTAATGAACATCTTCTTCTGCCCCTAGGTTTCCTTGTCTGCATCAGCCTTTAGATTACACTCCCCATGCCTCCCTGTTCAGCTAGCTCGAGTTTCCATAGCATTCTTGTGCCTTGGAGATGACACAAGACTGTGAAATGGGGTCCTCAGTGACAAGTAGGGGCAGAGAAGTGTGGTTTGGGACTCTCAGACAGAGTGATCCCATTCAGTGAAGGACAATTTGGAGCCTGTTGGGATGGGAGAAGGCAACAGCACAAAATATTTAGACTATTCTTGTGGGAAATCATTGATCTATTTAAGTAGAGACAATACATGATTGTATCTGTCCTACATGTATTTTATTCTGGCTACAGAACGGAGCTGTACTGGACTAGGGAGTCCTATTAGAAACCTGTGGCGATAATCCATGTGAGGCATAACAGCTGGCTGGTGTAAGGAATGCCAGGGCTGGAAGAGGGTCATTTACAGAAATGGCTGCCACTCTGTTCCATTTTTCTTAGCAACAGAAACTCGATTTTATTTGAAGGCAGGCTCTCCCCTTAAACATGTATTCCAACAAAGGGCTTTGCACAAGTCAGTGACTCTGGTTTAGTTTAATCATACCCATCCTTTTCCCTTCATGACTTTCTTAAACTTAGAAAGCAATGTGGTAAGATTCTGACTAGTGAAGGAACAGGAATCCATTAGGGCTGGTGGCAGTGGGCTCTAAGGGAGACATCTCTGACTACACAGTGAAATCATTTCCAGTTGGGACTGAGAGAAGAGACCAACACAGACATCTTGGTAGCCATCTTGGGTGGTCGAGGGGATTGATAAAGAAGAATTTGACTTCAACATTCCATTGTACCCTCTTCTGGAAAGCTGTAATATGAGCCCACACACATAAATCTTAAGCTATTTTCCTAATAGATATGGATTATCAGCAGATCATAGGACTTAGTAGCTTAGCTTACTGAGTAGGGCACGTGGCCTGACAATCATTGGGTTGTTGGGCCATTTGATAGAGCAGGTTGCAATTATTAAGACGGAAACCCCATACATGTCCATTAGTCTTGGCCGAATGGTGTGGATGAGAACATACATGTTTAGAAGCAACCAGAATTTTGTTGGTATGAAGTGTATGGGTGGGTGTTATGATAAACTGAGTCTGGGGTCTGTTTATCCCTGCTAATGACCTCCAAGTAGGTGGGGCTGAGGTCTGTCACCTGCCATCTTAGTGACATGTTGCTTCCTATTTGGGAGTTTTGATGGTTAGTCATATGGGTTAATGTTCCTTGTTTCAGAGAGACATCAGAGGAAACAAACAGTCATGACCACACACACTCAGCAGATCTCTCCCCACCTACTGGGCTACACAGAGAGTCTGGGTGGCGGTGTGCTAAGATTTCCTGCTGAACAGCAACTGAGAAGGACCTTGGACTGGTTAGGAAGGACCCCAGAGACTGTCCATCCTAACGCCTGGGTTTGGGTCTGCACCTCAGCCTGTGGCTATCGGCATTTCAAAGATTCTGAATCTTTCGTTGAAGGCAATGGTTTTGAAAGAGTAAATGAATAAACTTAATAAAAACATTGCGACTTTGTTAAAGGGGAGAGAAGGCAAGAGGACCGGGAACGGCCTTCTTTCTTTTGCCTCCCTTTACCCCGCTGAGGAGTTGGAGGGTAGGAAGAATCTACAGAACTTGGGGGAGCAGCTTGGAAACAACTGATCCAGACAGGAAGGACCAGCAGCAGTGTCTGTGGAGAGGACGTGACCAGGCCTGAGCTGCCCAGGAGGAACACCTCTAGAGGAACAGGGGGCTAGCAAATGTATCTCATGCTACATTAAATGTATCTAGCACACTCATGTAAATGAGAAGTTCAAGTCTTTCCCTATGCATCTCTTCAATCCTGCTACTGTTACTTCTGGAAAGGCTCCTTTCTCTGTGCTCCCTGCCAGAGAAACTGTTAGTTCTCCTTAGTCTCTCTACTTGCCTGGCTCTGGCCTGATGTGTGAGGCCCTCTATGTGCTCAGCCTGGAGACTGGCAGTTGACTGTGTTCTCCCTGAAAATGGGCACCAACTCTGCAGATGTAGAACTGTGGATGGGAGCCTGAGGGATGAAGAACAGACTGAAGACTTCCACCCCTCCCCATCCAAGTTCCAGGGTTAAAGGCGGGAGAGGAGGAGATGTGCGAGAGGGAGTCCAAACGGGAAGAACCATCCTTAACTCCAATGGGTGCAGCTGGGTGGAATATGAGAGGGACTGGTTGCCTATGAGATCTGAAAGATTTAATAGTGTATCCAGGTTCATTCCCAGGGGACTTCTGTCTGGTCTCTCTCAATCAGCCTTCTCACCCTGCCTGCCACCATGCCACCCTGCCAGCTCAATGACTTGCAGCTACCTCTTGGAAAACCTGCCGTCTGAGTGAAACCCTCCCATCTTGACTGTTTTCTTCATTCCCAGCCCTCCATCAAATGGGGTTTTCCTGACCCTGCTTGGCATTTCAACTACACAACCTCAGCATGTTGTTCTACATCGGCCCAGGCACCTCCTCCCCTCCCTTGCCTCTCCCATGCTGGTTCAGGGTGTCCAAGATCAAAGGGAAATATTGTTCAAACTGCAGATGAAGAAACAAGGCTGGCTGCCTTTGATGTCGGGCCACGGAGGTGTGATCGGGCGCCCCCCGCCTGGCTTTTGCTGCAGATGCAATTTGCAGCTATGATGTTGAGTCCAGGTAATTGTTTCTCACGTCCAAACACGGCTAGTGTTTTTTATTTCAGTGTAAATTTTCATTTGGTTAAATAAACAGTTCCTGTCTGCCCCCAGAAGACAGGGGTCTTGGCACACTGGGTACTGGCATTTTCATGAAAACAGAGCCCAGGTAATCAGGAAGGCCTAACAAGAGGCCATTATGTAGAGTGCGCCCTTCTTTAACTTTCCCTTTTATTGGAATGGTGTAATTTCAGTTTCATAAATACTAAGAGGTTTACCGCTGGGCACCGGGGCTATCCATCTCATTCACCTCGGAAATTAAGGCAGCCTTTCCCTGCAATGTTTCTCTTTGTCTGTAATCTCACTTTAGCTGCCTTTAGGAACTGAGCCAAGATGTAAAGAATTCAGACCATTTTATTTTTTTTACAAGGTCAGATTGCTCATGATTCCTAATAGAGAGCATTGAAAACCTTTTTATGGAGGGGCAATCTTCCCTCTCATATTTCTCTCCTTCCAGAAACTCTTACCGTCAAAGACATTAACACAAAACCTTAATCTTCATTTAGGATAATAATAGTTGTGGTAATAGTACCAGTGGCAGGAAATGTCGTGCATCTGGAAACACGTTACACAACCTGGGTGCCGCATGCACATCGTCCATTTAACCCTTGCTGTGGCTCCGCAAGGATGCTGCCAGAGGTCTGGTTTACAGAACAGAGTTCCAAGGCCCAGGGAAAGCAAATGGATTGCCCGGTGGACGAAGGAGTTGGGTGAGAGCCCTTGCTTCTCTGCTGAACACTTGGGCGTGCTCTTCCTCAGATATAGTGAAGAGAGGTGGTGTGGGTTTTCACAAATGCCTTAATTGTGACCAAATCAAGAATGAGGGGTAGCAGGTGGGTAGCAAAGTCGGGGGGGGTGAGGCCCCATCTTTCTGATCTGTGGCTTATGAGGATCTTGAATGTCAAGTTATTACCGTGCCTTTCCCCCCTCTATCATGTCGTCTCCACTGTCTTGGCCTTCCTCTACTCTCCTGGTCCTTTCTCATGTAAGACTTCCCTGTTCTCACTGTATCCTCTCTCCTGCCCTGTGTAGCTTCTCGGTCCGTCTTCTTCCATGGCTCTATTACATAGTACTTCAGTCTTGATGACTGTCACTAGCACCAGGTTATGAGCACCTTGAGAGCATAGGAGTATCTTTTTTAATATTTGTAGCCAACTGCCTGGCAATGCATGCATGCATGAATGAATGAATGAATGAATGAATGAATGAAATAAGGGAATGTTAGTGAACAACCTACTGTGTCACTATTCAGAAAGTCAGACAACCTTTTTCCCCTTCAACGTGGGTGAGGTATAATTTTAGAAGTAGACTCTGATTCCTAAAATAGGTCTCTGGCTTTCCTGTTTGCTACTGTAGGGTGAGAATGACAGGTGTCTATCATTCCTTCCTGATGGAACTTTCCCAGTGGATTTCTTTAAAGAAGAGAAGAGCCATGTCCCCACCATCCTCACTCCTTAGTTGGAGATTAATTTCCTATAGACAGGTGAATGTCCATATCATCTAGCAAACAGCACATGCCCAGTGAGTGCAGATCTTTTTTTAATTTTTTTTTTTATTTTTTGGTTTTTTGAGATAGGGTTTCTCTGTGTAATAGTCCTGGCTGTCCTGAAACTTGTTCTTGTAGACCAGGTTGGCCTTGAACTCACAGAGATCCCTCTGCCTCTTTCTGCTGAGTGCTGGGATTAAAGGTATGCACCACCACTGTCTGGCCAGATCTTTATTGACCATGTGCCTTACACCCAGCCAAATGCCCTTACCCTGGGTTTCATTTTTTTTCTAAGGCAATGTTCTTCCTCATGCAACATCCTAATCCTCTGAGTGGTGAAAGGAGAGGGGAAGAAGGGAGCAGGGAGGGGCAAGAAGGGGCTGAAGGGAGGGAGAAGGAAAGCGAGAGGGGAAGTCTCAGGTTTGCCTTCTGGATCTTGTAGACCCTGTCTTAAATTCTGATTTTAATGTGGGCAGGACACAACTCTATCTTAATCTCTTTAGCATAGTAATGTTGGGGTGTTTGGTGTGGCTGTTAGGAGAGCTATGGAGAAAATCCCCATAGAAACAAACTGAATTGAAAACAGCCACAGGTTGCCTTCCTTGGCACTTGCAGACCAAGAGCTACATACAAAAAGGCAGGTGCTGTATTTAATCTTCACTCCTGTATCATAGGGGTGTTTAATCAATGCTTGGAAGAATGAACAGAAGGCTATGGAAGGAATAAACCCATTGGGGTAGCTGTCATGCCCATAGACGTTGTCTATTGAGTCTGGATTAGTTTGTACAAAACTTCCTCTTTGTTCAACCAATAACTCCCTATCCCTCCCTTCCTCCATCTCCAGCCCCCCCCCAGCTCTCCCTCTAACTTCTTTCCTCTGGAGAAATGGGACACAAACTTCCAACTCTGGCTGGGGTTGACATTTGGGTCTAGGGCCTACAGCCTGTCATTTCCAGTTTCCGATAGAGAAGGAAGGAGAAGTGGGCACCAGGTCCCTGTATAAATCATAGCTGATTTGCCCAGCACAGTGATTGACATTCAGTACTGGGAGATCTTCGCAACTTCCAGGATTCTTTAAAAGCCCTCGTCGGGCAGAGTGACCTAATAGGCACATAATGAGAATTAGTATGCCGGCGATAGCAGACTGGAGATCCTTGCTTTTCAGCCGCTGATTGACTCATGTTAAGTTTTCCTTCTTAAAGTGGGACTTCTTTAAAAGTTAATTGGTTTTAAGAGGGCACAGCTAGAGAGTAATAAAGCACAGGCATAGTTATTGAGTTCCTATTACAGAGCTGGGGAGGCGGTAATAGCTGCTGTCTGTGATAGCGTCTGTCTACACAGAACCTTCTGCAGGCTGTCACGCCTAGTCCTCATTCCAGGCGTACCAGCAACGCAAGCATTGTTCTTGCTTCCGGGTAATTGTTTCCGTTATGTATTTGAAGAACTAAGGGCCTGGGAAGAGTATATATTTTGCGTAAGATCGCATGGCCAGGAGGTGGTCAACTAGACCGGTGATTTTGAGGTTACATGGCCCACACTTTATATTCTAGCTGGAGGAGTCAATGCCGGATGTTGGAGTACAGCTCAGGGAGTGGCAGGGAAGCAAATGATTTTGAAGGGAGTTTTTACTTAGCTTTGAACCATGAATGGGGATTGCCGCCTAGAGAACAGAAGAGAAGTCCATGTAGATGGAACAGGGGGCAAGTGTGAGAACCCATGCCTGCACATTCAGGAACGGCGGGCAGTTTTCTGGTGCAGCATGGCTGTAACAGCATAGACTGAGAGACACTGGCCAGAGGGCAGAACGTGAGAGGAAGGTTAGATCTTTAAAAGCCCAAACTTCAGATTCTGGTTAATGAGGTAGCACCAAAAACTTCCAAATAGCCGAGTGCCTGGCGATGTCTCTCCCCCAGGACCAGGCACTCAGAGTGGGGCTGTGGACAGGGACCAGTGGGGAAGTCTCAGTCGTGTGCTTCAGTCACTTCAGTGGCATTAGCAGTGGAAGACTTCAAAAGTGGGTCATAAGCTTGCGGTCAAGGCATCTGTGTCGAGACGGAAGCTTGACGCCTGGTGGTGGCTTTGTCAGTGGAGCTGGACACTCAGCCACTCAGCGTTCAGGACTCTGTCCCACAATTCCTCCCCAGAACCTCCATTTGAAGTGGAACATAATGAGAGCAGTGTTTCTGCCTCATGCAGTGCGGACTCAGAAAATAAAGCTGTACCACTAGGTGATGAGGAAAACATTCCAATATTTATTGGAAATGAGTGACAGCATCCCAACAGGAAAACTAGGTGAGGAAGGTAGGAGGGACTTATTTTATTTTACTGGGAGCCTTAAAATGTCTGTAGGGCTTTCTTTCTTTTTAAATATTTCTTTATTTATTTACTTACTTATTTAATTATTTATTTTTGAGGAGACTGTATTTCAAAACCAGGTTTTATAGTGTTTTAAATTCTGAAAAATGAGAGCACCAAGTTTACTGTAAGGCCCCACCCATGCAGAGGGTGGCAGTTTCATGCTTTTGTCTTGTTCTTTGAGTGAGCTTTCAGACCAGAGGGTCCAATATCGGATCCCACAGGGACACAGGGTAGGAGAGCTGTCCCCACAATTGCCCTGGCTGTGCCAGGTCCCACCATGCCTGGAGAAGGGGCGTTTTCAGGAGCCAACATTCTTATAAAGAAGAGTTTCATTTCCCCCGCCTCATCAAATACCATTTTTCATTGTGCTGGCCTTATTAAAAGCCTAATATAAAATCCCAAATGCATGCTACCCATCTGCTTTGGATGGCAATCTCCCAGTCATGTAACAAAATGCACCTGTGTTATCAGCCCGCTGTGCAATGGTGGCCTTCACTTGCACATGACTTCTCAAACCTATTTCTCCCAGAGCAACTATTATCATTTCTCCTGAATGCTCTATGACATCCTATGTCCATGTAGTGAGAAAGAGTGTGTGTGCACATGTGTGTGTGATACAGAGAGAGAGGGGGGGAGCGAGAGAGTGCCTATATGCACATAAATAAATCTCCCATCAAAGCATTCATTTCTGTATGCTGAGGCAGAGATAGCAGCTGAGGGAAAGAGACAGGCTTAGAAGCCCACTGATGGGCAGTTGATGGGCACAGGAATCAAACTCAGGACTCTGGACTTTCAAGCCTAGGCTTTCCAACAGAGGAACACAGCTTCCCAAGAGAATGGCCACAGCCACTGGCTTATGCTTAGACACTGGGACATGTGGCTCTTGTTACCTAAAGCCAGGGTAGTTCCATCCATCTGGATACATTTCCTCCCTAGTATGTCTTTGAAAGCAGGGTTATTTCTGAGCAACCCTGAGAGTCCTGTCTCCTCCCTGTAGCAAAATGGAAGAGAGACACCTGCATAGATACAAGCACATGTATGCAGCCTTCTGTATCTTTTAATACATGACAGACAGACAGACAGACACATACACACACTAGACAATTTGTAGATCCAGCTAAGGCCTGACCGTTTCTTTCTGGCTTTCTTCCTTTTTTGTGGGAACTGCTCTGTTTCAACAACACAGCTAGCCAGTAGCCTTCTCCAGGCACCGCATCTGCTGTTCTCTCTCGCTTTATGCTAGTCTTTGCTCAGGGATGTCTCTCTGTCTCTCTTCAAGATCTTCTAAGCCATCACCAGATACTTTACAATATCTTGAGATTGCCTCTCTCTCTCTCTCTCTCTCTCTCTCTCTCTCTCTCTCTCTCTCTCTCTCTCTCCTTTTCTTTCTTTCCCCCTCCTCCCACTCCAAATCTGAATGAATCACTGCCTTCTCTGTTAATGCATTCTGTGTTTTCCTGTCTGGTTATTGCTGTCTCCTCCTCCACCTGTCATAAGCAAAGTCTTTGTCTCTTATCTACTGATGTCTAGCCCATGGCTGCTATAGAATGTACACTCACATTATTCAGATGTCTGTTATGCACAGTTAGTTAATTATTGAATTTATCATAGAAACGTCATATGATTACAGTCATAGAGAAGAGTCTCCATCCTGAGGCTTTTAACATCCATCTTTTCCACTGCTTGGTGTTTAGTAAGTTCCTAACTGAGCTTTGGGAGTTGATGGGCCCAGCTCTAGCTTGCATAGAAGTAGAAGGCCCTGGGAGAAAGGAAAAGAAAAGAAGAAGATACTAGAGGGTGTGACTTGGTGGTAGAGAATGTGTTTATATACTTCAAGGCCCTGGATTTGACCTCATAGCATCTGAGAATAAAATAAAAGCCATCGCAATACTGTGGAAAGCAAGAACCTATGCTGATAAGTGGTGTCTAAGGATGAAATCCAGGCCCTCACCACCCCAAAGCCTCACACCGAGTCAGTAAAATCTATTATTTGATTTTCTTTAAAAAAAATTTCTTTTATTTTTTAAAAAGAAAATAAACTAACATTTTTTTTTCATTTTATTTACCAATCCCAGTTCCCACACCTTCCTCTCCTCCCATTCCCTTCACCTGCCCCTCCATCCCACCTCCTATCCACTCCTCAGAGAGGGTCAGGCACATTGCTTTGGAAAAGGTTCAAGGCCCTCCCTACTATATATAGGGTGAGCAAGGTATCCATCCAAACAGAATAGGTTCCTAAAAGCCAGTACAAGCAGTAGGGATAAATCCTGGTGCCACTGCCAGTGGCCCCACAGTCTGCCCCAGCCATACAACAGTCATCCACATTCAGAGGGACTAGTTTGGTCCCATGCTTGTTCCTTCCGTGTCTGGCAGGAGTTGGTGAGCTCCTATTAGCTCAGGTAAACTGTCTCAGTGGGTGGACCCATTATAATCTTGACCTCTTTGCTCATATTCTCACTCTTCCCACTCTTCATCTGGACTTTGGGAGCTCAGCCCAGTGCTCTGCTGAAGGTCTCTGCCTCTGTTTCCATCAGTTGGATGAAGGTTCTATGGTGATATGTAAGATAGTCATCAGTCTGATTACAGGGAAAGGCCAGTTCTGGCATCCTCTCCTCTGTTGCTTAGGGTCTTAGCTGGGGTCATCCTTGTGAATTCCTGGGAATTTCTCTAGTGTCAGGTTTCTTGCTAGCCCCATAACGGCTCCCTCAATCTATGTGATTGGGTGAGATTTTACTCCTGTTATTAAGGAAAGAACAACAAAAAGGAAAGATAGTATGAAAAAATTAAAATCACTTAGTGTATTCCAATGGCCCCTACAAATGTCTCTTATTTCTGGGCTGGGAGGAAAAGGAGATGTACAGAAATGTGTGCTCCTCCTCTCAGGGAGCTGACAGAAAGAAGCTGAAGGTAGGCCTTGTGCTGTTTTATTGACATCTAAGAATACCACTTATCAAAAATCACAACTTAGAGATTGCTCGAAGTGGGTTCATTTTCTCCTCTAAACCACTTGAGTGGTTCTCGCCAGAGAAGAGCAAATTTCACACTCTTTGAAAGCCAATCTTTCCCAGAGTCCCTGACTAGCCACAACAACAACAGGGATCCCTGACCTCTTGCAGCTTTCAGGGGACGATGCCTATACTCCCAGGCAGCTGGCCAAGGCTGCCACCGTGTGCCTCTCAGTGGTGTCCTGTGGCCTCTGCTCACAGGCTCTCGCAGATCTCAAATCTTACAATTCCAGGATCCCCTTTCAGGCAGTGTTTATGTTGTTTGTCAGTGTCTCTCCTGCTTGACTACTGACCAGACAATGCAGGCAGGCATCTGACTTCAGTGGGAAATGTACCAGATCCCACAAACCACGTGTCTCAGGAGACAGTGCATCCCAGTGGGGAGAAGAGAGATATGGGCTTACTCTTTGTTTGGCTATTTAAGATTCAAAAGTGGAGAGTTGTTCTTCCACTATGTTTTTTCTACGTGGTTTTTCATCGAATCATTTAATTATATGTAACATGTTCTATTCCGAGAACTGTGAGATTCTTATGGTATTGGTCACTATTGAGCTAAACACTTCAAGGAAGAAATGAGGCCACCCCATGTTCCCCTTTCCCTCTGCCTGGTTTCACACAGTAACTGCTCATCAGCCCAGATTCTGGAATGAGGCTAATGTGGAGAGAGTCTCAGATGAGCCAATGCATAGAGCCATAGAACAAAAACAAGTTCTTAATTGATTGGAGTCGCTGCCATTGTCTTACTATTTGCTACTGAATCCTGCCAGTATGTTTTGACTGGCCCAGTCAATGTCTCGAGGAAACCGAAGCTCAGGTAAGTGAAATTGACAGATTTTCTCGGAGTCACATAAGCGTTTTAAGCCTCTGAGTCTGAGCCCCACAGTCAGGATTCTGCTTTTCTTGGTGCTCGTTCCCCTGCCACCTGGAGTATTGTTTGATCCCGTATTAAGGTTTACTCCACTGGAGGCTAACCTGTGACTCCTACATTCTTGATCCCACTTTGGAAGTGGTAAGGGATAGTGACAAAGAAGAACTTTGGGATACAGTAGAGATGGAATTAAGTCTAAGAATTGCCATTTGCTAGTTCAGTGTCCTTGGCATGTGGCAGTGTTTGTTCCCCTGGGTTTCCAAATTAACCAGAATTTCAGGGACTGGCAGTCTTTAACAGCGAAGAACAGTTACTGCTGATGGCATGACACCAGGTTTCAGCGGCAGGGCGGGACATTCCTTGGACAGAGGGCTGCCTACCCAATACTCCTCAGATGAAGGAGGCTAAATAAATTTGTGATTCCCTGTGAGTGACAACTTCAACTCCAACTTTCTCTGGCTCCAAAGTGTTCTCCTGCCTGTCTGGGCAATTAGCTGAGCTGGCGTACTACATCCATAAAGGAAGAGAGGAGAGCCCCGTTATAAGGATTAGCTTAAGTGTCCAGAACCTTCCTATTTCAGCCTGTTAGTCTTAGAGTTTCAAGTTGATCTCATCTTTGGCCATTCTTCTTTCTCTCCAACTTAGCATCAACAGCAGCAGGCATTGCTTTGACAAGGTTACAGGATAAACTGGTTTTAGGACGTCTGTATCCAGAAGACAACAAAACAAAACTTAAAAAAAAACTCCTTAGACACTTTGCTTGATCATTTTACATCTCTGAGTCATTGTCTTTTCCTCTGGTCCTCAGGTAGGTTTGGTGACCAATGTGTCACCTTTTAGGATGATAGAGATAAAGAGAGAAGTTTCTCAGATGGGTTGCTCTCCATTCTTCTGCCAGTAAATGACTCTCATGTCCCAGTTCTCCAGAAGGCCTTGGTCCTAACGGTCTCATATGACATAGTGTTGATGAAAAGTCAGAATCACTTGAAATCCTGCTTCCAGAAAGCAAGTCTTGGGGCTGAAGAGATTGCTCAGTAGTTAAGAATGCAAATTGATGCTGTTTTTGCAGAGTACTTAGTTTCAGTTTCTCTCACCCACAATGGGTAGCTCACAATGGCCTGTAATTCTGGCTCCAGAAACTCCAGTGCCCTCTTTTGGCCTCTGCCAGTACCTATAACATGTGTACACACCTGCTCTAACATACACATGACTTTTAAAGTAGTAAAAATTCTTTTTAGCATTTTTTTTTCAATTTTGAGATTATGTTCAATTAAAACATGTCTCCCTTCTCTTTCTTACCTCCCAAACTTCCCATATACTCCTCCAGGCTCTCTTTCAAATTCATGGGTTCTTTTTTTAAATTGTTGCATGCATATATGTATATATGCATATACATGTGTATTCCTAAATATAACATGCTCAGTCTGAATAATGCTACTTGTATATATGTTTTCAGGCCTCCTGACCATTTGGTATTGGACAACCAATTGGTGTGTTCTATTTCTCCCCCTCTCAGTCTGTCTTGGGGTTAAGACTCATGGGCTTTTTTATGTCCACTTTGGTATGTCTATAGGTAGTGCCATCCTTTTTCAGATTACGTTTGGGTAGTAATGTAGTTGAGACTTTATGAGTGTAACTTCTGACATTACTAGGGGACACCATCTCACCTCTTTTAAAACATTGGGTCTAGCCTCTGTATGCCCAACTCCAGCTGCCTGGTGGGGGTAAGGAAGAGAATGCCCCTGCCTAGGCTAATGTAGACTGCATGAGCCCCTGCATTCTTTAGGAAGACTTACCCTGTAAGGGGCACTTGGCATTGTCCTTACGATGTCAGCACTTCTGTGGCTTCCTTCACTGATGTTGAAGATAACAGGCTCTGCAGAGCGTTGTTATGACCTCACACATTTATCCCTTGCTCTTTCTGCTTTCGCTTCTTATTTGCAGCCGTCCTTGCTTCTGTGCCCTTTGACAAGAGGCTGCTAATAAGAGATGACTTCCAGTGGTCTGGGTTCTGGGGCGAGAACTGTGTGGGGAAAGTGTGCAGCTTCTCTTTCTTGGAAACTTCCATTCTACAGGCTTTTCCTTAATCCCTTTCCATATCTGTTAACACACTCGATTTTCATATTAAGACTGCGAAATCCATGTGCCTATCACACTCATTTTGTAGATAGGAAAACTGAGATAGGGTGGCATTATGTGTCCTCTTCAAGATTACTGATCTGGGGATATTTATTTATAGCTTACATCCCTATAACACTAGGGCAGTAAGTCTCCAGAGAGTTACAATATAAACCGGGAGGGATTGCTTCAACCTGTGTCTTTTCTAGGTCCTCTAGGGGCAGATGAAATGCTGGGATAGCCTCATCCCTAAGATGAGGGGGCACCCCATGCCAGGAATTAGAGCGTGACTCTGGTCACCTGGCCTCTGCTTACTTTCTCTTGACCAACTACCATCATTCCCCTCCCTGGGGCTGCCAGTGTGTCTGGGAAGAGTTCTAAATTGCCCACCTCAGAGAAGGTCACTGCAGAAAGACAAAGTGAGTAATTAAAGGGGAAACATGGAGCCTCGCGTGTTTGACTGTCAGATAGGGATTAGCGATGCTCACACAAGCTAGTACTGCTTGTCTCCGAACTGGGGTCGGTGATCGCCCACTCCCTCATATCTTGCCCTCTGAGAAGAACCCAGGTACCCTAGGTTCTGAGAGGCAGGTGTGAGCTGCCGAGCTCACCGCAGCACAGGGCCTTTCAAGGCTGCCCACTTTTTCTTTCTCTTCCTCCTCGAAAAGCAGCGGCTTTGAGAAATAGTGGGGGTGCTTAGTCAATTAGGCGGCAGCACACCCATTGATCTCTGGCATGCTAAGGTTAGAAGAACAATTACCCAGCCTGTAATCCGTCTCTACCTTGCTCTCCAGAGCTGTTGCAATTACGGAAGATTGTCAATGCCAGCTTTGTTCCCCCAGTGTCCTCCCCTCCTGCTGTTTCTCTTTCCTATCCGTCGCTGTCTTTGTCTTCCTCACTCTCATTATTTTCCTGACCTCCCCTCTTTCCTTCTCTTTTCTCTTCATCTAGGGAGTAATGAGCCTACTTGGTCACTTTCAAGGCCCTTCCCAGGCTCGCTGTGGATTATCCGTTCAGGGAGGTGACACCACCACCACACTGAGGAAAGCTTTGGGAACCAGACCTGGGTGAATTCAAATGCTGATGGTTGGTTTGCTTGCAATGACGGCCTTTGGTTTCCCCCTTTTAGAGTAGCCTGGATCAGCATGTGAATGGATTTGGTGCTGGCAATGACAAGTGACTACCTGGATGATAGAATTATCACCATTATTCGTTATTCTCTGTAGAAAAGAGGTGTCCAAAAAAGTAGTCCCTGCCCTCATAGCCCCACCAGACCTCAACTACCGTGACAACTATTGATTCATAAGGCTCTGCCTTCTCTCAGCCTGAGTCAATAATGTGGACTATTAGGACTTCTGGCCTTAAAGCAAACAAAAAACCAACAAAGCAATGGTTTATGGCAGTCAGCTGTGCAGTGACTCAGAAAGAGTCCTCCCCATCCCATAAACAGCTCCAAAGGCCCAGGCTTTTCTGACTACTTCTCTGTGCCCACTCTAACCATCTACCTGTTCTATGTGTCCTACTGGGATTGGAGGGCCCTTGAGTCAGTGAGTAAGGGCGGAAGTGAGACTACTTGAGGCTCTTGGTATAGACACAAATCTCGTCCTGCAATAGATCTGAAGAACTGCTATGGTTTGGACCAGTGGGCATGGGTCTTAGTTACCCTTGTGCAAGTTGTCGCTCATCTGAGCATGCTCCTACAATCTAATGGCAACAGTTGTTAGGGAAGATGTGCTGAGCACAGTTCTCAGAGGTCTCATGGTGAGCTGGATGCTTGGCATGGATTTCTGCACCATCAGAATTAGTAGTCAGCTTGGAGAAACCAGATGTTTGTAGCAGATGCCGCGCATAATTCGAGAGACAGGATAGCTTTGAGGTCAAATGCAAGGACTCATGTCTTTGCCTGGGTCTATGTCTCTAGCCTGCTTATTGGCTATTACCTTGGGCAAATTAACTAACCTCTATGTGTCCTCATTTTCTCACCCTTAAAATGTGACATGAAATATTAGTACCTCTTTTATTGAGCTATTCCAAGGGTGAAGACAGTGAATAGATATGAGGTCTTAGAACCATCACTATCAACCATCACTATCCAGATGAATCTTTATCCCAGTTTTGGTACTATCTTTGTATGCTCATCTTATGATAAATCTGCTTTAATGCCCTCTCAGTAAGTCATTGCGTGCTCTTGAATCCTCTGGCCATATTTGATTGGACCAAGGATGGGAAATAGTTTTTGAGTTGAACTGATTAAATTCTTAGTAATTTTGGAATTTAGTAAAGGTATATATGAGCATGCGTGGAACAGAGAGGTGAGGGGAGAGACTGAATTATGAAAATTGGACACAAGATCCACAAGGCAAACATCTTCCCTTGACTCCCACTGGGGTGGACTAGAGGAGCTGAACAAAAAATGGAGATGGGGGAAGAGAGACCAGAGACAGAGAGTCAGAGATGGAGGGAAAACAGGGTAGACTGGAGAGGATTGCAAGGAGGAGACACAGGTGAGATGCAGTGATGGGCAACATTATCAGCTCCAATTCTAGTGTATTTTTTTTTATCTCAGCTGAATTTGGCAGATACTGTGACTTTGTATGGCTGTAACAAACATTCTCAAACTATAGGGATTCAATACTCCATAGGTTCTGTTGTCCTATGGTCAGGCTATATGCCTGGAAGTGTTCTGCCTTGTTCCCACCGCTCAGAGAGGATGTCTTTCTCTTGACTTTAACTTCAGGTGAAGGCGTGAATATGGAAAAATATGTATTGGCTGTCAACTTTCCTGTTGGAAGTCACAGAGATTGCTTCTTACAATTTCATTGACCAAAAATTTTATGTGACCACCTGTATCTTTCAAAGACACAAGAAACTCACACTTAGCATTTGTTGGTAAGGCATTCAATGATGTTTTTGAATCGCTGCTTTCTCTCCCATCCTACTTTGAATTGTTTATATTAAATGAGCTAATAAACAAAAGTGCCACTTAACAAAAATGGCTAGAAAAGGAAAGTCATGGTTTCCTCGATGACTGCGTGAAAGATCACGTGGGCCAAACTGTTAGTGCTTTTGAACCTGAAAAAGAAGGAACAGAAAAGAATAAAAGGGTAGATGGTTTGGAAGCTGGGTCAAGGTTGTAACACTGAGTTTGGCTTTGGTGATGGGAACATTGGTCTGACAGCTTCTTCATTTGGTCTTTAAAATGTCAATAAGAATACACATGAGAGGGTTGGAGGGAGGCCTCAGTGGTAAAGACTGCTCAGATCTAACAGCCTACACACACACACACACACACACACACACACACACACACACACACCACTTTTTAAAGCACACGGGATTAGGTACCCTGAAATCTAGAGTCTGTACTCCTGCTTGCTAGGGGCAAAGTGAGTTGATGCATGGCTCGCACCTAGCAGAAAATGTAGTTACTAGACGTTTGGGGAAAGTCAGCTGCCCTCCCTGTCTCCTTCTGCCACAGCTTTTTCTCCTCAGGTAGCAGTGGGAGAAAGCTTTCTCTTTATTTTCTTCTGGAGAATCAAAACATGGCTTGCTGGTGAAATCTGGAGAAGCCACAGGATTGAGGGGTTTGCCATTTTACTGGAAGACCATCTTAACTGTTGGCATAAAATTTGTTGCTATAGTATTACAAACTAACAGACTTAAGGATCTGAGATACTGTTTCATATAGATATGTATACTTGGAATCTTCTCTGAGAATTCAGGGATTCATACTTTTACCTAATAATAGAAATCTTGGGCTGTTTATTTTCTTTCTTGTGACTGGAGAAACTGAAAAAAAAATACTATGGGTTAATAGTAACATTTGAATCTTAGTGAGATGTAGTTTTATTTCTAAGCAGCAGCACTGGGGATGGTTCTCTTCTACAATAACACCAATGAGTCATTCATCACCTCAAGGCAAAGTTGAAGTATGGTTCCAGTAACATCTCTTCTGCTATTTTCTTCCTTTCTGCTTTTTGCTTTTGCCTATTTCTTTACACAGTACTATTTATTCCATCTGGAGCTAGATAGTAAGAATATTTAGAATGTTGTTTTTGTTTCATGTAATATAAAACACACCTCAGAGAGACTTAATAATGGAATGCCTAGTCTCCTATATTTGCAAAGATAGAGAGAAAGCCAAGGTTGGTTTGACCCTGTGATCAATCATTATTACAGAAGTATATTCTTTGTATCATTTTGATCTACCTTTTATGGAGTCAGTTTTCTTTATTTGAGGTCTCAGTCTTGGCATCGATCTTGCTGGTCATATCCACTTCAGTTCCATGCCCCATTGGCCATAACTTCGTTTGTCACTTGCACACTCTGGATTATTCTGACCCACATAATAGGTTTCACTAGTTGACTTATGTGCACTCCTGTTTGACCCATAAGATGAGTTGACTTGGTTCCTAGAAACATCCTATCGCCATCCCAAACTGTACCTGAGTCTTTTACTTTGCAGTTCGCTAGCTGGAATGTGTAAGCCTGTAAGAAAGGAGTCAAGAAAGTGTCTATTCAGGATTGTATTAAACATGGTTCACACTGATATATATATATCCCAAAATATTAATGCAGGACTTACTATGTTTCAGACAGCCTGCTGTATATAGTCTTAAGCTTAAAGGATGTCATGGCAAGTTAAGGGAAAGGAAAAGTACAAGGTGTTAAGAAAGAAGGTGCTGCGTGGCTCCAGAAGCAAGAAGTCCTTACTAGAGGTTTGGAGTGGGTATTATTAGAAAGGACTGCCCATGGGGAATGGGCTAGTCTTCTCAGAATGCGGAGAGAAGGGGGAGGAAATAACAGTGTTGTAGACAGACAGCACAGCGTGTGTGAAGGCAGAGCAGTGGGAGAGTTCAGAGATTTGGGTGATGCAGTTAACGTAAGTGCACATTATGCGCTCTGGCATTGATGCTGATACAGTCATGGCTGAGATCATGTTCACCTTGTGCTGCAAGAAGGTGTATAGCTAGCAACTACCCGCCTACTGGGGTTTGACCTCATAGACTATTTACCTGGATGCAGAAGCGTGTCCTGCCTCTTTTCCTCTCTGCTTCCCCTTGGGCTCCGTTTGCTGTTCAGTTTGCTTTGGATCTGATCTACATCCGTCATTCAAGCAGAGAATCCTGACTTTGTAAGTTTTACCTTTTAATAAACATCGGTATATTTCTTAGTTCTGAGCTAGTGTGTGTAGAAGGAACTGTGGGCTGCGTTCCTGCCCCCTGGCTCCTGGCTGTCTGGCTAGCTTATGCCCTGAAATAACAACACATAAATTGTATTCATTTAAACACTGCCTGGCCCATTAGCTCTAGCCTCTTACTGATTAACTCTCACATCTTGATTAACCCATTTCTAATAGTCTGTGTAGCATCATGAGGTGGTGGCTTACTGGAAAGATTCTAACCTGCATTCATCTCGGGCCGGAGCTTCATCACGACTGCCTCACTGCCTTCTACCCAGCATCCTGTTCTGTTTACTCCGCTTACCTAATTTTCTGTCCTATCAAAGGGCCAAGGCAGTTTCTTTATTAACCAATGAAAGTAACACATAGACAGATGACCCTCCTCCATCAAGTGTGGGATTTCTTTTTTATATAAGCATCCGATCTCTCCACCTTCACTTGGTGCCACTACCCAATAAGGATCAACAGCATTGGAGACTTCTCTCTAGTTCCTAATATCTAGAGAAACATTTTCTCAAGTGGCGAGCAACAGCTTTCTTTCTGAGTATATACAATTCAGGAGAGGACTTCCTTCTTTTCTCCCTCCTCCTTCTCCTTCTTCCAAGTCAGGGTTTCTCTGTATATTCCTGGCTGTCCTGGAACTTGCCCTGTATATCAGGCTGGCCTGGAACTCACAGAGATCTGCCTGCCTCTGCCTTTGGAATGATGGGGTTAAAGGTGTGTGTCACCACTGCCTGGCTCCTCTTTCTTCTTCTTGAGCAGCTGCCTGACGCTTCCCGTTGTTCTGCCCACCTTCTCTGTACCACACAGACTCTGTTCTTCATTTTCACATCTCATCACATTAGGTTCCCTCACGGTCACATGCATGTCCCTGGCTGCAAGGACCAGTGCCAACTGCTGACTTCTCCATGGCCTAGAACTTTCTCTGCTCCAGTACCCAGTTGCAAGCTGAGTGCCTCTACCTGGAGATCTCATAGGTATCTGCTCACGTTCATCATTACCACACTTTTTCTTGGCAAACCCTATGTCTATGTCCTACCTCAGTGATGGGTGACTCCAATCCTCCAGTCACATGGGCCAAAGCCTGGCTTGTCAGCTCTGACCATGATATTTTCTCTTTTCTTACTCAGTTGCCCTCTCTAGTCCTCCTCTTGGTTGTCTAGAGACTGGCTTCAACATTCTGTCACTCGGAAGTATAAGAATACAGTGCTCCTCACCTGAGTCTCCTGGTCCCAATTATCACACCTCACATACATGCTCTAGACCCCCAGGCCCTGATCACACCTCACATGCATGCTCTAGATTCTCAGGCCCTAATCACACCTCACATACATGCTATAGACCCCCGGGTCTTGATCACACCTCACATACATGCTATAGACCCCCGGGTCTTGATCACACCTCCCATACATGCTATAGACCCCCAGGTCTTGATCACACCTCACATACATGCTATAGACCCCCAGGTCTTGATCACACCTCACATACATGCTATAGACCCCCAGGTCTTGATCACACCTCACATACATGCTATAGACCCCCAGGTCTTGATCACACCTCACATACATGCTATAGACCCCCAGGTCTTGATCACACCTCACATATATGCTATAGACCCCCAGGCCTTTCTAAGTTTTGCCATCTCAATGCCTTCCTTTCAGAGTAGCACAGTGAATTTTCTAGACAACAGCTTCAATGTTATCTTACTCCTTGTTCAAAAATTCTGTTAATGGCTTCTGAGGAGTGAGTCCAGCTTGCTTATCTGGTCAGATCCGGCTCTCAGAGTAGTCACAGCCTGTCACTGTTCATAGCTTCCCCAGTTATAAGCTGTAAACCCTAATAGGGCTGCTGTGGTAGCTAGCTGAGCCAGTCCTTGTCATGGGTGACACTGGGTATTGGACTCTCTGGCATCTAGAAGCTGCTCAACACTGCCTCCTCTTCCTCTACCTTCCTCTTGACCTGACCTTTGGAGCGATCACAGACAATGGAGCTTTCTCTTTTATAAGCCAAGACTGAAACATTTCTGTTTTCCCCTTGCTCAGACAGGAGCTGATCACTGTCCTCTGATTTCATCTCTGCAATGACTCATCAAGTAATGAGGGCAGTGCTTTGGAAACTGTGTTGGCTCCCTGGTGGCTGGGTCTCTAAGTGCCTGGCCTACTACTGAGCAAGGAATGTGTCTTTGTCTCCAAGCTCTTTTCCCCCTAGAACCTGGGTCCCAGGCTGGGGTACCAGCAAGAATGGGAATTGAATTCCTGTGTTATTGGCTCTTGGGGTACTCTAGCCATTCCTCATATCTCCACTAATTATTTTTTTTCATGTGAAGATTTAGTTATGGGGCTTAATAAAACACGTGTGTGCTGCCATCAGAAAATGAGGGTGTTAGCCCTGGCTCGAGCCCTTACTGCTGTACATTTAGTGCAGGGTACCTACTCTTTCTGGATCTCAGTTTCCTCAACTCTAAAATGGGAATGGTGTTTTTGTTTTCTTCACCAGACTTATGGAAAGATTGGGTTAAAAAAATATAACATTCAGGATTGTTTTTAAATGAACAAACTCCTTATTGATGCTGGTCTGCTGTGATGAAATCACTCTGCTTGTAGCCCCCCTTCTCACTCACTGTGAACCAGGAGATGTTAATTCTAGAAGACTCGGTTTTAAAAGAGTGATAATTTCCCTACACACTTCACTGAATTGTTGTGTATGGGTTCTTGACAAAATCATAAAGCCACAATGATAATTACTGTTCTCCAGGCTAATAATGCTGCCGAAAATCATCTTTAGTAAATTGTAACAGTGAATACATTATTCTTGGAGGCCAGTGACCCATTTAGAAGCTGTGGGCAAGTTAAATCATCTCTTCGTTTTCCTTAGGTGTTACATTAAAAGGGTGAGTTTGGTAGACTCTTGAATCAATGCTGCGATACTGGAGGAGGGCAATAGAGAGTAACATCAAGTGCTCAGTAATGCACGTCATATAAACAAATGAATGTGGTGAAAATTACTTCATGGGGTGGTTACGAAGTCTGTGTGGAATATAAAAGTTCTTCATAATCCTGTAGAGCGATGCCCATGTAAGGAATATTATTACATGCTGGCACAGCATATGGCTGACTTTCTCCAGCCTTCTCCCCCAGAACTACCTCCTTTGGAATGCCGGTGTGCCCTAATGAAGCACACATGGTTTCCCCATACTCAGCTCTCAGGGATGGAGGCTGATGCTGACCATGAAGCCTAAGGATGATTTGGGTGAGCCAAGCAAAACTGGCAGCATCAGACATGCGCGAGGTGCTTTGGTTTATCCGCATTTGCCATTCATTTTCATGCTATCAAGAACTGAACCCACAAATCATGGATCCCTCATACTTGTATCATAGCCTTTCTTTCAAGTTTTTGAATGTTCCAAAAGTTGGTGCATGCATTCTTCAAAACTTTTCTTATCCCTGGCAAGTAGTGAATTAAATACAACTCTTTCACTAAAACAACAGTGAATTAAGGAAAGAAAATCCTCCAGCATAAGTTTTGAAAGTATGTCAGATCCTCCTGCCTTTATATTGTAGGCACAGGGACCTCAGGGTACTTGCACAGTTCTCTGGTTTCCTCTGCCATACCATGGGAAGTCTGTGTGTGTACCTCTCCAGATGCTACTCTATCTGCCAAGCCTCTTACTTGCCTTCGGAGAGTTCTGCTTTCAACTGATGTCAGCTCACCCTAAATGGTACCTCTGTAGTCCCAGCTCTGCCCTTCAGAAACAGAACCTTGTTTTTTTACCCATTTTTTTCCAGGTGTCCAGTTTCAAATATTTGATAATTATGCTGTCATCCTCTCATGATATTTTCTTCAGGCTAAGCCTATCTTTAAATAACGATGGCTAACTTACTGTTTGCGAAGATAATACACAATACAGACGAGCTAAAGTACATGCCCCACGAGGGGTCTCCAATCTTTTAAGCTTCTTTTGAGTACATCATCTACAAAATGCACAATCAAGAAATGCGCAATCAAGTACAAAAGAGAAATCATAAAACTGTATTGTCTTAAACTAGTTTACAATTTTATGGAAGGGGGTATTCATAATCCCTTTGGCTACCTTGGTCTTCCTGTCACCCACGGGACATGGGATAGATGGATGAGGTGGCTGAGGTACCAAAGGTCAAGGCAGTGAGCCCAATGTCCTCTGCTTTGAACGATGGTACTGATAATGTAAGGAAGAAGTACCAGTTGCTGGTAGGCTGCTTGCTGCTGGGCTCCACGCCGGTGCTTCGCACACATTAGTTCTGATCTGCACAGAGACCTTGCTGCTTGCAGAGCAGAACCCCGGAGTGTCAGAACACATGGCTGCTCTCTCCTGTCTTGTGTCTATCTTCACTAGCTAAACTCATTGCTCTTGCATTTCACCATCATGGATCCCTTCAGCAGTAGGGGAGCCTATGCAACTGGCCCAGTGCCAAGCAGTGGGGGTACAAGGAGGAAGCCTGACCTCTGTCCATCATGAGTTAGGTTTCAGTAGGAAAACAGCCACAGTGGTACAGAACTTACATTGTGATGCTTATCATTAACTAAGAAATTAGTGTTGCATTTAGTACAGGATTTGTGGGATGGGATAATTATCCCGAGAATTATCTCTGAGAGAGGAGAGAATGTTCTCAGGAAGCGGGAACAGAATGAGCCAAAGCCTTGAGGTAGTGGTGTCTAAATACAAGGAACGAGAACTTCAGGGTGCAGCCAGGAGGGCAGAACCAGGATCCAGAGCCTGCAGAGCAGGCAGCCCAGGTGAGGAGTTTGTTCTTTAAAACGAGGACACTGTGGGACTTTGAAAAGGAGAACGACGCTGCTCAGTTCTGTTTGAAGAGCACTCTGCCTGCAGAGCGGGAAGCAGACATGTGGAAAATGAGTGATCAGGAGCCCTGTGGTTAACTGTGGAGCAATTCACGCACCTGGAGTGGAGCTTTGCATGTAGGAACATAGCCAGGGTCACACCTGGGTACCCTCCAGTGCAGCAGTCAGGTTGCCACCTGGCAACCTGGGTGCCAAGCACTGTTGGACCCACTTCCCATCACTTATACAAGCTTGGCCAGGTCACCCAAGCCCTCTTTGTCCTATCTTCTCCTATGGGAAATAATACTTTATATAGCGGTTTTAAGATTGTGAGAATTAATATAAGCAAAGCACTTAGACTAGGTTTGGCATATACTAAATGTTATTTTGCAAGGGTGCCTGTGTGTGTGTGCATATAGAACCAGAAGCTAGCATGAGGCATCTATCTCAGTTGCTCCCTGTCATAGTTTTTAAGACATAGTCTTTCCCTGAAACTCAACTCATGAGTTTGGCTACACTTAGTAGGCAAGCATGATCCCTATTCTTTCTACCTCTGCTCCCCAGTGCTGGGATGATAGGCAGGTGGACCATGTCTGGCTTTTTATGTGGATTATGGAGATCTGAGCTTTACTAAATGAGTCATCTTCTCAACTCCAGTTTTTGCTTGTCACTGTGCATGTGTGTACATATTGGGGGGTAACTGCTGCAGTATGCTTTTGGAGGTCAGGGGACAACTGTGTGGCCTTGGTTCTCTCCTTTGACTTTTGCATGGCTTCTAGACATAACTCTTACCTGCTGATCTAACTACTGACACACACACACATGGATCATATGTATATATACACATATATTTATACATATATTTCTGTGTGATAGTGCATGTGTGCACACATGCATGTAGAATCCCAATCTTGGTGCTTTGTGTCTTCCTGGACCAATCTCCACTTCATTTATTGAGGCAGAGTCTTGCTGACTATTGTGACTGATCTAGCTTGCCCTGGAGATTCCCCATCTCTGCCTTCTGAGTATTGGGATTACAGGTGGCCACCATACCTGCCTGGCATTTATGGGGGTTTAGGGATCTGGTCCCCATGCTTCTCTAGCAGGTATTTTATCTACTGAGCTACCACCCCAGATCCAACCTACTATTATTTTTATAACTACACACTGTTGATTAGAAACAATTTTGGGGAAATTAAATCCATAAGATCTCATTATAACATGAAAACCTACCAGGTCATACTAATGCTTGTCTCTGCCATTCAGGTTCCCCTCCCTGATGGGTGCCTTTGAGCCTGGAGACACATGCACTGCTTCTCTGTCTCAGTCTCGAGTCGTCCGGTTTTTGTTCTGAGGACCTCTTTTCTGTCCTCCTGGTTCATATCTCTCCTTCTATCCAGGTCTGACTGTTCCTCCCTCACCTCTTATTGGCTGTCACTATCTCAGAGAGTCCCCCCCCCCCCACAACAACTTCTCGTGGCAGATACTGTGAGGCACCACACAGATCCCTCTTCAAGGAGGGATTTGGTTTGTCTTTGGTTTGGATTTGAACCTAAGTCCTGCACATGCTAGGCAAGGGCCACCCCTGGATGACATCCCTAAGCTAAGAAAGCTTGGCAGGTCCTCTAGGGAGAGCACGGGGGAGGGTGCCGGGGCCACTGGTCCCTTTTACATGCTACTTTTCCACAGATAGAGTCCAGGTGAATAGCTCCCATCTCCCACTGTCAGCTCCAGCTTCCTTTCTCTCCCCAGGTGTGCATTCCAGGAGCCAATCACACGCTGAACACCATCTTGCTCACTGTTCTGACTGCCTGTCACTAGAGTAGGTGTCCAGGGAGCCCAACAGCCTGCAGCCATGCCCGCTGCTTATCCCAGCTGGGAAGCCACTTGTCCCACCTCCTACCAACCGGCCTGTACATTTTCCTCCTAGGACACCTCAGTCTGCTCTTGACTATATATTTTATTGCTCATTCCTTTCACTCCCAGATCCCTGGGCTATAATGAAAAATTCTTTTTCTTTTCACATTTTTATTTTGGCCAGCTTTTTGTGATACAATTATATAGTACGGTGACTATACTTAACGCTACTGTGCTATAGACTTGAAATTTGCTAAAATAATATGATTCTCTCTCCATTTGAAGATTTTTTTGTGTGTTATCAGACCTTTTGGAGGTATCACTATACAGATGGGGACTGTAGTTAATACTACTATATTGTACACCTGAAATTTACCAAAATATAAGATTCTTGTCAGCCTTGAAGGTACTCAACACATACAGTTGAATGAGTATGATGTAATATAATGGCTAAGCTTACCTGGTTTTTGAACCAAAATATCTGGAACTTGAATGCTGACTGTGAGTGACATATCCTAACCGTGTTCTTGCACCATCTTTCGAGTGCTGGGAACTACAGGGTTTGGCCTAAGGCATAGCTAGCATAACTGGCAGTTCATTTCTGGGGTGTTTGTAAGGATGGCAAAGATAATGCATAGCACCTCATTCAGGGTAAGCAATTATTATATATACACCTTCTGTTATGAATTCTTCTATCTAGATACATTTTAAAATTAGTTCATGTCCAGTCTTCAAGACCCTTATAGTACCAGGCATGGTGCTGAGCGGAAGGGAGGGACAAATTTGAAGCCAATTGACTGATGAGAAGTTTGTTCTTTTTAGCTCTTGTAGGGCAAGGAGGGGCTTTCCTGCATTCCAGGAACTCCCCTGTGCCTAACCTAGCATGGGCCATACAAGTACACACTCTACATGGCACTTTAAAGAGGTCGATGGAGCAGAGGGAGTTTCAGGGTTGTCAGGATGTTGAAATGTGGTCTCCATGGCGACTTCCAGCCCAGCAATTTAAGGAAGGTGCTTCCAGACCCCATAGCTGGCACACTGCAACCTCCAAACGTGTGCCATATTTTTTACTCACTTCTTAGACAGATTGTGGGTTGTGTGTTTGTTAATTAAGATGAAAGTAATTGGTCCCAGCAAATAGGTAGCACATCAGCTTGCAAATTGTGTGCCCAAGGAGGCCCCGTGTTCGTCCTTCTTTCCCGTCTCAAGTCTCTGTAACTTAGTCCTTGGCTCCTGGCTGTTTCCAAAACCCTTAGGCTCTTACTCTAAGAGTTGAAAATTAAAGAGAAAGTAAGGTCTGAAATAGAATTTCCTAAGCCTATTGTAAGTCTGTTCATGCTCAGGGAGGGAGAAGAAATAATAAAGCTTCCATATATATATATATGGAATAGATATATATTATATGCTTCCATATATATACATAAAAGTTAAAAAGTCTGTCTCAAAAAACCAAAAAAAAGTTAAAAAGTTACAGCAATATATATATATATACATAATATATTATATATAATATAGTTATATAATATATAATGCTGTAACTTTTTAAAAAAATGTTTTGGTATATATGGTTTTGTCTATGCTTCACCTCCCAACTGAGAAACACTTATTCTTAGTAGAGGTATGGAGGATATAGGTGACAGAGGTTTAATCTTTTTTTTTTCTCTGAGAAAGGGTTTCTCTGTAATCCTGGCTGTCCTGGAACTTGTTCTATAGAACAGGTTGGCTTCCAACTCAGAGATAAGCCTGCCTCTGTCCTTTGAGTGATGGGTTTAAAGGCATGCACCACTACTGCCTGGCCAGAGGTTCGATGCTGATTTTACTACTTAAAAGCTGTGGCCACATACTTGTGGATCAAGATGCAAGCTCTCAGCTGCTGCATTAACACCTGCCTGCTTGCTGCAATGGTCCCTACCACGATGGTCATGGGCTCTAACACCCTCAAACTCCAAACAAGCTCTTTCTATAGGTTGCCATGGCCCTGGATTGTGACTCCTCCCCACCCTCCAAATGTGTAAATTAAAGTCCTAAACTCCAGAATCTCAGAATGTTTTTTTTTTCCTTAGGAACAGCGAAATATAAGTTGGAAGCTGCCATTAGACTGAGCCTTAATCTAATATTACCAGTGTCTTTATGAAAAGGGGACATTTGAACACATATAGAATGTCATATTAAGTCAGGGATCAGGATGATAACCTATATCCATGGATCATCGTATTTAGAAGTTGTGTAAGTGCTTGTAATATAATGACATCCTCACAGCATTCAGAAGAAACCAGCCCTTCTACTGGCATCTGACTCTGTGAGGTAATAAATGCCATTGATCAAGCCATCCACTTGGTAGTCCTCTGTTTTGCTACCCCAGGAAACTGATGCGCAGAGACAGCATCACCATTTGAGGCTGCAACACTAGTAACTCAGACATAGGGTTTTTTTTTTCTCCTAGGCCTGTGGATTTGGCACAGCCCACACTCTCCCCTGCCTATGTATGTGAAGGAATAAGAGACCAGGGACAGTGTTTCCAAGCCCACCGTAGGCCTGGGTGTCTCTCCTGCACATTAGATGGCTCTTTCATTTAAAGAAGAGGCCCACTAAGGATCTATAGTCTTTCTTCCTGCTGTCCCCCCTTGCTGGCAGAACTGGAAGAAGTAGTGGGGAAGCAGACAGCCCGTGGCTTGGCTGGCTTCCCTAAACAGTGGCTTCCCACAGTTAGAAAGTGCCATGTCCCTGCCAAGGAACCAGATGCCCCATGTCAGAATGCAGCATCACGGTTGGAGGCTGAGCTAGCAAAGGTAAGTAGGGAAGTTGCTTCTACTAATGTGGCATTTGACTGTGAGCCCAAGGCTCCTGGCCCACAGTCTGAGAACAGGCAGTAAAGCCAGGTGTCTGTGTGCACTGGATCACACAACCCAAGATATACTCTCTGTTGGGGGTTCACTTAGTGGGCTCTCAGGCATAAGACAGCATGAGCCTCTCTGAGGGGTGAAGGAAGCTGACCCCGAGAAGGAACCAATTCTGCCCCAAGGATCTACTTCTCCCGCCTCTGTGCTCCTGCTTATGGCCCTTGAGTAAGGATTTTCAGCCAGTCTCGCTCGTGACTCAGGTGAAGAAATGCTTTCACAAAGATGAGCCAGGATTTCAAATTTGAACAGCATAAAGACAGAGACCTGGGGTTAAAAGTGGCTCTGCCTCTGCCAGACACTATGTTCTTTTCCATTCACCATGGATCATAAGACCCAGTAGCCATGGCGTAGTACTCTCCTGTCTTCTCTGCCTGCTCCGCACTTTAGACTAGAGGCTGAGCCTTGATTATTCAGTGGCCCAGCCACCTCTTTAGGAAAATAAGGAGTGTGGTTCCTTAACGTAGACTCAACTGACAGTACCTTCCTTGACCTTCTTCCTCCTGGTAATGCTTCCTCTGGCCAGCAAGGGGGGACAGCCCATGAAGTCCTTCTGTCAGTCTGAGCTCTGTGATAAAACTGTAACATAGGGACCATCAGTGTATGTGCTGAAGCCAGACTGACTGAATACAGATCCTCTCCCAGCCTCTTCCCAGCTGAGTAATCTTGGGGAAACTTCTATTCTTTGCTAAGACATTACAGGGGATGAAGACTATAGATGTTTACTACCATTAGGCTACTTGTTATGTAGAAAATGATTGGCAAATGAGACACTCTGTCTAGTGCGCCAGTCTCTCTCTGTCTAGTGCGCCAGTCTCTCTCTATCTAGTGTACCAGTCCCTCCCTGTCTAGTGCACCAGTCTATGGATTTCTCTTGCTGGCCTCCCTCTTTAAACCATGTGCTCCCCGAAGCTGAAGTCTGTGTCTTCTGTGCCTCCAAATCCCTAGGCGTTCCTAACACAAGGCCTGGTGGCACATGTTGCATAGATGTATTATTTATGTTCATGCATGTCAATATAAATAAAGCAGGTGACCACATTTATAGTGACAGGGTCGGGTGTGTGTTCCGATGGTGGTAACATTATGATAGAATCCACTAGGCTGTCTATGGAGTGGTTGTTATTTGTGAGGCACTGTTTGAAAACACTTTAACACATCAAACTGTCTCAACAACTATCTTGAAGAAGTTCCTATTCTTTACATGGTGACATACATGAAAAACAAAGAATATGGAATTTCAGTGATTCTCCTATTATTATTTATCTAGGACACAGCACAGAGGGAATCACCCCAGGCTGTGTGACTCAGAAGCCACACACCTGTCTATTCTGGTCTGCTGCTTCCATAACTCCATCACTATAGTGGCAGTCACCAGTCCCAGAAGCGAGAGGACGCAGGGTGCATGCTTGGGTCAAGTAGCGAGGACTGAGATTTCACTACAGAGGACTCTGAACATTCTTATCTCCTTTCTAGCTATTGATCTTTTTCATCTTAAAGGAGCCAGGGTAGTGCATGTGGCCAGACATATAACAGACATGGTCCTACTTGAGGGCAGAAAGACAGATGAGTCCCACCTTTTGCTTTGCTTTAGAATGCTCAGCACACAGTATGTATTAAACACATGATAGTGGAATGAATGAATGGATGGATGGATGGATGGATGGATGGATGGATGGATAAATGAATGAATGGATGGATGGATGGATGAATGAATGAAGATCAAGGACTCCAGAATTCAGCAGCGTGTGCTTGATGAGTACTCAATTTCTACTTGGATTGCTTGTTTGAAGCACTTGGCATCCACACCCCAGAAAGTCTGGGTTGAATGAAATCCCATCTTCCCATGTTGAGGCTGTGCCATCCCAGAAGCCATCCCTTCCATTATCAGCATCTCTGTGGCCTTGGGTAGCCCTGAACCTCTGGAGCTCCAGTGAGTAGCACTGCTGTAGTGGTGAAGCCCTCGGATGGTCTTGCTGGTGAGCAAATATTAACACTTTGAATCACTTGATTCCTGGGAAAACTGTTGACTGTGTTCAGGGGCTGGCAGAGTGGTCTTGCACCATGTAGCAGTTGAGCATAACGGCATAATCAGGCGGCATATATAAGTTTAAGGCAAAGATGGATTTTTACTTGGAAACTCATGCAGTGGAATGTGCTGGTGGAGCATCAGAGAACACCTGGAAGGAGGCCAGACATACTGCAGATGGCCGCCAGCTGTCTCAGTCTCTGTCTTGGGTCATGGCTAACTGGAAAGTGGGAAAACGGAGGCAATCTATCCCAAGGGGAAGTGAGTGTGGCCCCAAAGTTAGTAGCAACAGGATGTTTAGGACAGTGAAGAGCATCCAGTAAGCTTGCATGAATGTTGGCATTAATGCAGTCTGAATTCCGCCAAGGATCAGATAGACTGGATCATGTTGTCCTCACAAAGCTGACAGCCCGTGAGATAATGTCAACTGGTCACCAAACTGGCCACACTGTGAAAGATACCATGGGGGCAAAACATGGAATATTAGGTAACTTAGAGGAGGGATTTTCCTCAGCTAGATGGTAGAGAGGTGTCTTAGTTTGGATTACTATTGCTGCAGTGAAACACCGTGACCAAAAGCAAGTTGGAGAGGAAAAAATTTACTTGGCTTACACGCCCACATCCGTAGTTCATACCTGAGAAAGTAAGGACAGGAACTCAAACAGCACACGGACCTGGAGGCAAGAGCAGTTGCAGAACCCATGGAGGGGTGCTGCTTACTGGCTTGTTCCTCATGCCTCTCAGCCAGCCTGCTTTTCATAAAACCCATGGCTGCTAGCCCATGGATAGCACCACCCACCCACAATGGATTGGGTCCTCCCGCATCAATCATTCGTTAAGAAAATGTTCTACAAGCTTCCCTACAGCTCAATCTAACGGAAGCATTTTTCTTACTTCGGTCCCTCCTCAGATAAACTTTAGCTTGTGTCAAGTTGACATAAAATTAGTCAACACAAGAGGGTGTCCCAAATAGAGATGGATGATGAGAGAAATAAAAGCAAAAGGTGGACCAGAAGAGAAAGGGGATGAAGATGCCTATAGGCAATGAGAAAACAAAGACAAAAACAAAAACCAGTGCCTTCCAGGACCTGGAGGTAAGACTCCAGAACAGGAACTCACAGGACAGCCTGACTGCAGTGTGGAGCTGGCGGGTCTATTTGTTCCCTGAAATTAAGCGCTGCAAACTGAAGGTCTTCAGATAAGAGAGATGTATTTTCAAATGGTTATAGTGACCAGAAGCAGAAATTCGAGGTGCCAACCAGGTAATATTTCCTTGTGTCTTAGTGTCTGGTGGGGACCAACAGCCCTTGGTCTGCACTTCTCCCATCTTTTAGTGTCTAGTGGGGACCAACAGCCCCTGCTCCACACTTCTTCCATCTCTTAGTGTCTGGTGGGGACTAACAGCCCTTGGTCTGCACTTCTCCCATCTCTTAGTAATAATACCAGTAAGCAAAGCTTCCTAAGTGTGCGGTGCAGTGCAGTGCGTCAAGAGTCATGATAAGCACTCCAAGTACACACATGCAGGGTCCATATGTGCAGCCAGAGTTAGGCTGTGGAAGGCCAAAGGGGAGAATCAGCACTCAGAGTCTGTATCATCAGACAGAGTCTTGTAAGAAGCAGATGGTCAAACTTGGCTTAGGGTGATTTGAAAGGAGGTGATGGAGCAATTTATGAAGGATCTGTGAGCAGGATATGGGGGAATCTCTTCCGACTGCGCAGTTCTCTGGGTTTGTACCATTCATGAACCTGAAAGATGTATACTAGAGTCCAAAACCAGAAAGTCATGGGAAGAGGCCACCTTTTGGAGAATGACCAAATGAAGGTGGTCAATCTAAGGGGTCACATCTCCTGACATCTTCCCTTTGTTCTCTTGACATTAGGCATCCCTGGTGGAATCTCATGAATACAGTCCAAGAGATTGGCCTCCCAGGGCCCCAGGCACATAGAAAAGATGAGGCTGGATCAAGAGAAGTAGACACTGGGATAATGATGAAAAGGCAGAGCCTGGGAGCCAGAGAACAGAATTGTTCATCTGTGATAACAACGGCCGTAGACTCCCTAATTAAGAAGGAGCATGGGGAACTCTGGGCTCAGCTGCCTCATTCACATCTCCATCCAGCCTTCTTCGGTCACACACCTGTTTCATAGGGTTATGAATACAATGTGTACACCATTATAAGTCAAGGGCTTAGCAGCCCACATGGCACTTCTAGTAGCTACACAACTGGCATTCTTACTATTCTTTTCCACTGCACTAAATAGCAGTTTGCTACATAGAGTCTCTCTTGATGGCCATGCCTCTCTTTCTCACTTCATGCAACAATGACATCATTTATTTGTACATACTACTTAGTTCCCCCGACCCAGGTGTCTAACTAATATTTCCTGGTCACCGATCTAGCTTGCAACAGTGAACCAAGTACCTTCATGCAGCTCACATTCAGAGGAAGAAAGTAAATGATGAGCAAATGAATAAGCGACGACACCTCACACCTGTCAGAAGATGTGATGGGTAAACTTAAAGCTGGAAGAAAAGGCAGGGAGCAGAGAAGGTGAGGGGGTAAATGGAGATGCAGTCACGAGGGACCACTGAGCAGGTCTTTGAGTCAATAGCTGAATAGAGCTGGAGCAGGGAACATTCTGATGCCGGAGGGGAGACGGTTAGAGTTGCGTGGGGAGCAAGTATAAGGACAGACACGGGGCAGAGTGTAGTTGGAGGACCCGAGGTGCAGGAAGCAGTCCAGCAGGAGCTGAGTGCAATGTGGTGCAGAGGGGATAGGAGCCAGGTCTGCAAAGCCCAGGTCTTAAAAGGTCTGTATTCTACAGGGCATGCCAGCAAGTTCTATGACCCACTTCCCTCCCATCTGCACAGTGCCCTAGCCAGCAGCTTTGTCCGTAGTTTTAAGGATCCAGCACAAAGATGGGCTAGGCTGTTGCTTTGAAAATTATTAAGTATTGGGCAAGATAATGTTCGCATCGCTCAGTACTTTAGCTTCAGGCTACCTGCTGCTGATGGAAGCACTGTCCATGCTCCCGAGGACACGATTGTGTTGGCCCATTGCTTGGCAGCGGGTTGTCGCCTCTCTCACACGACACTTAGCTTTCTCGTGTGCCTCTTCCCCTCGGTGGCCTTGTGTTTCAACAGTAGCTTCCCAACTGTGCTTGTGGCCCTGGCCTCCTCCGTGGAATTACACACCAGTAATTCACAGTGGCCTCTTATTATCCTATATGCAGTAAAGACTTTCTGGAGGTTATGGGAAATAAATGTGCCTCTTACTGTCATCCATGGTTCTTATTAAACTTGTTCCCCTGGTGAGGAAGTATCTTTTTGGGACAAAGCGGTTTTATTCCCAAGCAGCCAATGAGCTGCTAATGGGTTTTATGTCCAGCTGTAACCAGCAGTGTCGCAGAAAGCCCTCTGTTCATTGCAGGCAGGAGTCATAGGTTTCTCACCCACTGAATGTAAAGACTTCTTATTAATCGGGTTGAGTCTTCTTGTATACAAAGAAAAGCTGGTGTCTTTGTAGATATGTGGCAGGTGGAATCACGGGATCAGAGAGGCCTTACTGACTTATAGGCTGAGAACTGGAGCAAAAGTGAGTGCATGAGGTTGAGCACGGGAAAAGGGAGCGTGGAAAGAGCTGCATGGGTGGCATCTTCTGGCCATGAGATGTTCCTTCTCTTGTCGACATGGTGACTGCTCTCTGAGCTCTTGGCAGGGGAATGGAGGCAAAAGATGGAACCGGAATTGCTGCGAATTGTTTTGTGAGTTTTACAGGCACCGTCTTTCCAATCTACACAAACTTACGGATTTAGCTAGTCTAATCGCAACTCTGCTTGCACATACCACTTAGGAAAGAATTCAGGCCCATAGCTGGGTTGTAACCAAATATTTTGGAATTTAAAGGTGGCTACTGCAAGTCAAATAGATCCAATATTTCATCTATAAGACATGGCATCATTGCTGGAACAGTATGGCAAAGCCAGACCTAGGACCCCAGGCAGAACTGAGTGGGGTGGGGTTTAGTAAAGTTAGCCTAGTTCCTGCCCTCTGTCTTCTCTTTAGTCTTCAGTGTATAAAAGCCCACATGCTGAGGCAGGAATGTGAAACCAGGGACCAGGAAAGGAGAAGAGATGTGAGAGGCACACAGAGCAGCAGCATACAATTACCTTGGGGGGAGTCTCGGGCTTTCCTTGGGATTCAGTACTGCTGCTTTCACGGTCCAGGTGACTTCACAGAGAAATGACGTGTGGATACAGAAGCCAGATTTCTCCATGTAAACTGGGGAAGGAAAGAAAGGGGACAACCAGTGCTTAAGGGACCTCTGTGTGGAAGTCCGCCCTCAGTTTTCCTTAGGGCGTTTCCTTGAAATTGTAAATTCCACCAGGGTGGAGTTTTGGTCTCCTGTTTTTTTAACCACTGTGTCTTGGGCAACTAGAACACTAGGTATCATGTGCACATGCATGCACATATGTGAGAGGAGGTACATACATACATATCAACAGAAAGCTTTGGATATAAAATGTACTCACTACATATTATTGAATACATTTGAACAAGCAAGTGCACTGGCCTCTTCTCTGTGACAAAATTCCTGATTGAAGCAAATTAAGGATAAAAGAGCTTGTTTTGGCTCACAGTTTGGAGAGTACCATTCATCATGGTGAGAAGGGCAGGGTGGGGGAATGTCAGGTTGCTGGTCACTTTGCATCCACAGCCAGGACAGGAAGAGAGATGAATACCGGTGCGGGCGTCTTCTCCTGTGTTCTTTTTACACCATCTGAGACCCTTGCCCATGGGATGGTGCTACTCATGTTTAGGATGACTCTTCCTCCTTGGCTAAACCTCTAGCAACTCATTCATAAATACTTCCAGAGGTGTGTTTCCTAAGTGATTTGAAATCCCGTCAAACTGACCATGAAGATTAACCACCACAATAAGCAATGCCCATTTAACGTTAGGAATATCCTACAAAATAGGAGTTGACTCTTCCTACTCTGTGCACAAACAAGCCTAAAGAAATGAAGTCCCAAACTCCACTTAATATGGCAATTCCAATCTAACTATAAAATATGGTTTCCTCCTATTTCAACATGTGTTGGGCCAGCTAATACAATGTCACCCCCTATCATGTTACTCGGTAGCAGTCAACATAGAAGCAGAAAACACCAGGCACCACCAGTTCTTCTGACGCCTGGGAGAGCCTGGAGAGCCTTTCGGTAGAGGTGGTGATTGACTGCACATCAATCTCACAGGAACGCAGTGCAAAGACCACACAAGTTACTCACGTTTCCTTTCTTCTGGGTGCCAGGCAAATAGCTGTTGGTTGCCTGAATTATCATTTCCGACTGAGATGACCTGGCTAATTCCTGACCAGAGTCCTTCCCCCCCCCACTCCCCGCCAGGCATGGAATTGTATGAGAATGTTTTATTCCCCTGCAAGGGTGTGCAATATATTCACCTTTACTGGGAAATTAGGCTCTTTAACCATGAACTAGTGAACAAATTTTTGGTGTTTTTTTTTTTTTTTTTGAAAACTGCAGGCATAGAGAGAGGGGCAAAAGGGCATCTAACAGCAGCAGGACGCCCCTGCTGGTGGCTCATTGTACCCATCCAGCAGGCTTTGAGAGAAGCCTCCTGTTTGTTCATCAAACTTCAGGCAGTAACTACAGAGAAGGTTCTAGGATTGGGGATATATTAGATAAAAGAAAATATATCGTTGTTCTTTGTTTTCAATCACTTCATTGTACTGAGCCTACAAACCAAAACAAAAGCCACGCTGTTGGACTAATGGAGACAGTCAAACAAATGGACAAATAGAGTACAGATGTGAAGTCCATAGCTCACAACGAACGTCTCTGCAGTTAGAAGTATTCAGAATGCATTCTTCTAATTGATTTCGTCTTTCGCTTCTTTACTCAAGTAAATGCGACTTCAGTTTCTGATGACATAGATGGCTTACACTGGTGCCGCTTCATATGGCTCACGCGGATGTTAAAACGAGATATTCAGAGTACCCGAGATTTGAATGTCATGTTTGGCCTGTAAACGTGTTATGCAAATGTCACGTCATGGTACAAATTAGGAAGGATTTTGGAGCTTACGTAGAACATCTATGTGCTACTGAGACTCAAAAACACAAAGCAACTTTGCCCAAGATCATGCAGCCGGCAAGTGGCAAAGCTGCATTTTGAAGTGGCGTTTCTCCTCCAAATCAACTTGTATCTTGCCAGTGAGCGAGAGACCTGTAGAATAAGACCCGGGACTGAGAATGCACCCTGAGAACTAGCGCCGCCCTTTCCACCGCAGCTGTGCCTGAACACGTCATAGTCTGAGCCACTGTATTTACAGCACTGTGTAAAGTCACAAAGACAGATTGCTCTGTTCCCTGGAAACTCACAGAGACGTGAGGACCATCCAAGATGGACCAACTGGAAGCGAAAGACAGGTTCTAGCCAGGGACTGTGAAAGCTAACGTGGTAACGTATTCATCATCACTAGCGATTAAAACATGCAATTAAAAATGCCTGTGGCCATCGTTTGTAACTTCATGCATCCTTTTCTGCTTTCACAGGGACTTAAAGGACTTTGTCGTTTTACTTCAGACAAAAATATACCAGTCGAAAGTTGGACCGCCAAATGCATCCCTCCTTCCTGCCGCTCTGCTATATGGAAGGAGCAGGCTTCAGTTGGTGGCATTGTTTGGACTGTTTGGGTAGTTCAGTTGTCTTGATAGCTTGGCTGTGCAGAAAAACCTAGTCATCCCCATTTCATACTTGATATACAGTGGGCAGAGCATTTATCTTTGTTTAGCTTCAGGCAATTCAAAATGTCTTGGCTTTTTCTTAACTATCAAGTAGCCATTTCCTTGGGAATCTCCAGTCGTACCTCACACAAGACAGGCTGAAGTGGGTAAGGCTGGGCTGCTGAGGAGGGAGCCAGCCTACCTGTTCTGATCCCATAGATGCAACAGCCCCTTTGTGTGAGTGAGCTCCTTCTAACAATCTGAAAACCCTGAGAATGGGGTGGTAATTTTCAGGCAAAGGAGTGGGGGCCCCACAAAGCTGACAACTGGCCTTTAGCGCCTGGCAGCCCATGAGTGGAGTGGGGATCTGGGCCCAGAATACATCTGGGTTCCAAAGCTATGTCACTACACCTCGTGCAGGAAGAGGAGAGGAAAGAGAAGAGAGAAAAAAATGGACAGGGGAAAGGGGGGGTCAAAGGAAGGATGGGGCAAAGAAAGGGCAAGAGAGGCTGGACTTTTGTGTCTTTTGGCACACAGTGTAAGAAGAAAGACAAAGAGAAGGGTCAGAGGTTCCTGGGATGAAATTATTCCTGGCAATTTAGAGAAAAAATTTTCTAAACCACAGGTTAGGAAGTTGGCCCTTGTGGCAGGCTTGGCTGTGTGGAGTTCCCCAAGGATGGCTCCTTCTCCTGCTGCCTCATTATCGCTGGCAGCAATCTGCATGGCCAGTAATGAGAGGGTCTTAATGCTGGTGTCTCAGGGGTGGGTAATGGCCCTGCGCACGGGGTGGAGGTCGCAGGTTCAGGCCCTAGCACTGTGGAAAGAGCTGTGAAGAGCTGCAGATTGTCCCCCTGGACCCACAGTCCATTAGCCTTCAGCCCTCAGCATGGTGATAATGAGAAGGTGGGGCCCCTCGGCAGCACCCCCAATAGATAGGCAGGGCAGTCTGCACTCCCCAATGGCAGCGCTTCCCATTGCTGCTGCATGCCCACAACCCTGCTCTCCTTGCTGGGCCATGGATTGTGTCAGCTCATCTAGGTTCTGTATCCTCTGTCCTTTGCCCCTAACAGAGCTCACAGAAGTAATTAGGTGGTCAGATGGGTTTGGCTTGATATTTATAATGTCCCTTATAGTTTCCCATTGTCTGTAAGCCCATGCTGTCAAGCTAAATATACAAAAGCATTGAAGCAGAGTTCTGTCCTCTCCCCTTTCCCTTCCCATGTGACCCTAGATACATTTCTGCCGAACCCCAATTTCTTCATAATAGCACCAGCCTCCATCTTTTTATTTAGACTATTATTTGCTTGCTATTAAAAATAATTAATGTTGAGCTCTATACATAGCATTCTGGGCCCACATACATCATGTCTAAACTCCCCAACTTTACATGTTGATGCTACTTTTTATCTTTAACTTACAGAAGTAGAAATAACCAGAGACCCAGTTGGCACATGAATCTCTTGACATCGGTTTTAACCTTAATGAGCACATTATAATGAAACTAGGGCTCCAGCACTCACAGTGTAGAGTACCAGGAAGCTGCCTGTATGTTTAGGGAATCTGGGTGGCCAGTTCTGGGACTTTGGCAAGGCAGCCCTTGTCTGAGGGAGGGTGACACCAGCTAGTGGAAGCTACACAGGCTGGCCTGTAACCCGCGCTCTCCCAGCTGTCTGCTGTGTGAGCTTTTGTGAGTTACCTCAGCCTCCAGGGCCTCAGGTTCTGCAGCTGTGACATAGGAATGGGATTGGGAGGAGGAGAGCGGCTTGGGTGGTGGGGTGAAAATGGAGGTTTGTAGATGTTTGTGTTCAGAGTTGGGTCTGCTCTGCCCTAAGCACTGTGTGCATCTGCTTGTTACAAGTCACCCCACAAACATGCCGAGAGCCCACTAGGGGCCAAGTGTTCTCCACACTGTGTAAGGAAACAGAGGAAAGGGTTTGGCTCTGACTTCAGTCATCTTAGCCAGAAACCAAGGGGGGAGACCAGGAAGTGAATCATTGCAGTGCAGTTTGACAGCTGCAATGCATAGGATTGCACAGAGAATGGGCGCAGAGCGGCTGAGTCTGCAAGCCTGCCACAGACCCCCAGGGAAGGCTCCTTAGGCTCCAGGGAGGAGAAAACACTGGGCTACTGCAGGAAGAGGAGGGGAGAGGGGAGGCAAGAAAATGTTACAAAAAAGGATATTCCATATAGTCTGTGAAATAGTTTCAAGGGTGCAGAGGTGGGTACCAATGTGGCCTTTTGGGGTGAGTCTGGTGTAAGTGGTATGTACATGTGAAAAGGGAGGGGCACAGAGGTTAGAGACTTAGATGAAGGTCAGCTGGTGGGTACCAGGGGCTCAGAGTCAAATGTGGGTTTAACTAGGAGTCAGTGCAGGCTGTGAGAGCCAGGGAAAGGAAAGAGAGTTGAGGTGTATGGCTAATTACACTTTGAGCTTTTCTGGTTTTTTTAAGAGAGAGGGAAAAAAAGGATACAACAAAAACTAAACTATGAGGCTGCCCTTAGACCCAAGCTCTCATATATTCCAGGAGAATATTGGTTGATGAGTGAATTCTCTTTGGGCACATGGTATATTTTTAAGTCTATGAGTCCTCCGACCAGTGTTCTTAATCCAAAGGAAATGCGTTTAGCCTGAAGGTTCTGAACCAATTACATAGTTTTATAAGGTCAAAATAAAAGTTGGGAGCCATTTTATCTTCATCCATACTGGAGGAAGTTACAGAACCAAGATGCTTTAATGAGAAAAAGCCCTGGGATGGGGAATGTGCAAATAGAAGTGTCAGCACCATCAGAGGCTCCATGGCATCCTGGATGCTGGCAGATGAGGCCGGGGCTGGGCTGTGAAGTCCTTTGACAACGCGGTCTGTATCCCTGAACAAGTTGCCAAGGCTTCAAGAGGGATAGACATGAAACACAACATCCTTCCACCCTTATTAAGATTTAATCCTGCTTTCAACAGGATTGCAATGTTATTAAATTAGATTTTTTTTCTCCTCCCTGAAAAGGGGATTTAACTTTTGCTTTTCTGACATCATAATCAACACGGAACAGATGCAAAGGGGAAATTGTGTGACCACTGGTAATGTGGACCTATACTTAACATGTAGCATGTGAAGTTATTAAAATGGAAATTAATTCCCTTTATTACTATCGTGCCCTATCAATTAATTTGGTTGGAGGTACTTATGAATATGCAATCACTCCTTGCTACTGCCCCCCCACACACACCCCGTGCTTTAAGGATGTGGAAGGCAGAGGAAAGCGGCAAAGCAGCTTCACTAGGACAGTTCGCGTTTGTTCCCTGACAATTGATGATGGTGGGAACTGACAGCTAATGAATTTTTACATGCTGGGCACTGTTGCAAACACTCTACGTTCATTCTCATTAATCCTCACGATCACTCCTTAGATTGCGTGATTTGATTTTCCCTATGTAAAGAAGAGAGGAACGGGGCGCAAAGAAATAAAATGATCACCCTCAGGCCACCCAGACGCTCTGTCACCCAAATTTGAACCCTTCATTCCTATGCTTTGTTGCCTCAGCTAGGGAAAGGGGATGTGGGAGGTGGGCAGACTCCTGTAGGCTCAAAGGGATGCAGGGCACGGGGGAGGGGTGAAACTGAGGACTGCACGGGGGAAGCAATACATTGTAAAATGCATCTTGTCTCTATTTTGGAATGGCTATATCAACAGATCAGGGAAAGACAGCTAATCACAAGATACCCGGGATAAGATGTGTCACGGGGACCCCAAGGGAAGTGCAGCAGGGATCAAGAGACTGAGGGAAGAGATGCATAGTCTGGAGCCAGGGGAAGAACCAGGTCGGCAGGTTAAGCAGGCTGTGAGGATTTGTTCACATGAGTAACTTCATAGGTTCTGGGGGTGAAGAGAAGGGCTCTCCTGTCTGGTGGTTGAGGGCAATGATCTGGAGTGTGAGTGTAGTAAAGGAAGTTGCTGGGTCCTAGATGGAATGGTTGACATTTGAAAGGTAAACTCTTGGGCAGATGATTTCCTGCCCCTGAGATGAACTGACACAGAGAGAGTCCCAGACGTATTAGCAAGTCATCAGGAATGCCTGTACAGATAAAATATAAGGTAAAGGAGCCAGCGTTCGGAGGAGAGATGGCTTGAGAAGTGACTAGGGCAGGCGACCGCTAAGAAAGACAGTAAACTGGAGCGGTAATGCGATGCCAGGGAGGGAGGCGGTGAGGTTAAACCTACATGTAAGCATTCTTTGACATAGTGCAAAGACGTTTTAGCTGGATGTGCAAATTGAGCTCTGAGGGGCATCATAGTTCATTGCTTCGTCTGCTTTCTTGTGAGCAAGGATCTTGTGTTCTTCGTCCCTGCACACCTCCACAGACAGGTAGGAATCTCAGTCTCCCAGAATGCAACAGTCCTGTTTGGTCTATACTCCTAGTTTCCCAATAACACCGAGTCTTTGCAGATGCCCATACAAGCTGAGGATTGGATAGGAGGAAGCCCATCGAGCCAGCTCAGAGTGCTCTGAAGGACCCTGGCCTACAGCTTGGTGCCTGATTGGAAACCCAGTATTCTCAGTTGATTTCTTTGTGCTTTACTTTTGAAAAATGTAAGAGAAATTGTAGACAATGAATCAAGATAGTGCCACAGGCAAACCAATTAGAGGTTTGTTACATTATCAAGCTCTAGGACAATTAAATGATCTATACACTGCGGCTAGACTTTTTAATCACCAGCCTGGGAGCAACGGATTTGTTGGGATTCTTCCCACACTCTTGTCTTCATGTCTAATCCATCAGTGCATTCTTTTCCTTCCGTCTCTAAATGCTGTTAGTGGACAGACATCAGCCAAACCAGGCTCAGCTATTGGCCCGATTTGACTATGAACAGAAGTGGCCCTGAATGCCACAAAGGAAATTATTCTCAGTGTAGTTGCACCGGGGGGCAGATTGGTAACTGGAATCCCGTCTCTCTGAGGAACTAATGATAGTCTTGGGATATACAGGGAAGGAACCACAGGAGAACAGAGAGGGAAAAACTCATGCATAGTCAAGCAGTCAGACTGGTCTGGCTGATCATTATCTCAGGGCTGGTTCTGTGGGGTCCTGCTGATGTCAAGGGAAATGCTTGCCTGCAAGGCTCATTGTTCCTAGAAGTTGAGAGAAACTGGGGAGGCAGCTGCTCAAGAGTAGATCACAGGGGCAAAAATAGAGTTAATTTGGGGCAATGACAGGATCCTTGCTCAGGGTTTAGGGCAGTGGCCGGGGGTGTCTAGGTGCTGCTCTAACCCAGAACATTGCAAAAGCTGAACAGCTTTGCAAATCTTGAAAATACCTATATTTTAATTTTGAGTCCATTGCCTTGAATGAAGAGGATGAACAATTTTAGAAAACGGTCCTCAGATGACTTGCATCCAGTCCGAGCAGGAGCCTAAATTAGTGTTTCAGGCAGCAAAGGAGAGAGATACAGACTGTGGACAAGATACTAAGTTTCTCCTGGGCTTAGTTACCCACTAGGGATCTTTGCATCCATGTGAAGAGCCCATGCTTATAGCCAGTGTTGTCTTAGTCATGTCTTGATTTATATACCCAGGTCAGTGATACTGCCACCAGGTGTCACCTGTACCTCCCAAAAAACCTTTCCATGAGGCTTCTTAATTTTGGTCTTATCTCTTTCAGTCTGTTCTCCATATGAGGACCACTTATTCTTCAGTATATGAAAAACATTGAATCAATATTGTGGGATATTTGTACACTATGTGAATATATATTGCTGTGATTGGTTTAATAAAGAGCTGAACAACTGATAACTAGGCAGGAAGAGTTTAGGCGGAACTTCTAGTGACAGAGAGGACTCTGAAAAGAAGAAAGGTGGAGATGTTAGGAGACACAGAGCAAGCAGGGTGTTCAGGAAGAGACGAACAGCCACGAACCACATAACAGACTGTAGGTTAATATAAATGGGTTAGTTTAACTTCTAAGAACTAGTTAGGAACAAGCCTAAGCTACAGGCTAAGTTTCATGGTTAATAAGAAGTCTCCATATCATTATTTGGGAGCTGATTGGTGGGACAGAGAAAGATGTGTTACAAATCAATCCTTTGTTTTGTGCATATATAAAATATATAATATATACATATATATACATACACATACACATATGTATATACATACAGACCTACAATGTATTAGTCGAGGGGGTAACTTCTATAACAAAAGGATTCAAAAATATAGTTAGGACACAAACAAATCAACAGATGAACATGGTTTTTGCTTTTGTTTTTAAATAGGGCCTCTCTTCATAGTCCTGGCTGTTCTGGAACTATGTAGACCAGGCTGACCTCTAGCTCACAGGGATTTACCTGCTTCTATGTCTCAGGTGCACCACCATGCCCAGCCAGGTCCACTTCTTTAGGGGCATGAATTCCAGGTTTTAAAGCCATCCTAGATAGATTTCCTGTAAGCAGAAACCAAAATTCATGAGATGGTAACTCTACGATGTTATGGCAGGACGCCAAAACAGAAATAACAGGGATATGGGATTGCAAAGGAAAGGAAGCTAAGCCAGAATGTTAACATATCAAGCAAAGCCGGAGGAAGTAGCGTTAGATTCACTCCACGAGGACAGATCTGGCTAGATCTGAACTCATTCATCAGGAAGGGAGAGCTGGGGGTGTTGAAACTCAGGTACTTTATCATTTGCTGGGCTTTATTATCTCAGAGAGCTGGGGCAATTAGTAGCCGCCTTCAGCCTAGAACTGCAATACTATTGTTATGATGATAAAAGTGTTAATTTGACCTTTGGGTGAGAGTGTTTGATGGATTGTGATAAAGTAGATAATGAAGCAATTGTTCACATTTAGTGGAGACTCTAAGTATCAGAGCCAGCCTCAAATAAGCTCACTAGAAACAGAGAGCCTTCCTCCCTGCGGATAGCCTCAAGTGCTTAAACACGCTGAGCTGGGCGCATCACCATCATTGCCAGGGCGGAAACCACTCACCCTTTCCAAATTAGTTAATGTAGACATGCCTCAATTCCCCTATCTATGAAGTGGGCTGATAACTAGTCCTCATTCCTAGGTTTAGTGTGATGATGAAATGAGTTAATATGTTGGGAGAGGTTTAAATGAGCAGACTAAGCCCCTTAGTAACTGCTTTCGGGGACCTACAGAGTACAGACAGCATTCTCTTTCAATTTTAGGCCTGCCTTACTGCCGGTGTTCTGGCTCTTGCCTCTACCAATCCATCAAATGAACTCTCTACATTCTTTTCAAAACAGGAACAACCTTAAGTCATCTCCCTGTTTGGCACCTTATAATATATATTACTCAGGGCAGGCCAACCTCTGTAACAAAAGGATCCTTGGCTAGTTGCAATTTTTTCTGTCCTTCCTCTCCAACTTGACCTCAGAATATCTAGAGGCAGTCAAGGAGTCAAGCTCCTGTTTAACATGGAACATGAGAAGTGTATCCCTGGTCACTAGGCAACACTCACAGTCGAAAGCCTTATCTGTACCCACCTTCTCACCCCACATAACCTCTTGCAGCTTGTGTCAAAGCTGTATTTTTTCCTTAGGTGACCAATGGCCACAGACCAATGAAGGATCCCTGTAGCCATTAGGTCACTAATGGTACAAGACTCTACAAGATAGTCAGTCTTTTGCACTGTGTACTGGCTATCTGCCTCATTGTTTCCAAAGTAAGGCACATACATTTCAGAGTTGTGACCATTTGTGTATGAACTCTGATTCATTTGGTATTGGTGTCATCTGGAATAACTGTGTTTTCTCACAGGACCTCGTTTTCCTCATCAGCAGTGGAATGGCAAAACCCCAAACCTCGTAGAGCTGGCGGTAGGGTACTGCGAGGAATATAGGACAAACAGGTGAAGAGCTGCCTACTTGCCTGGCCTCGCCTTGGCTGTTAATTTATATGTTAGAGATCACCTTAAAAGTGGCTTAACACACAATCAACTGTTGATTTATTTATGAATCAACAATTCAGACAGGACATACAGTTGCTTCTTGTGTGGCCTACAGCAGCTCACCTGAGTGTGTGAGATCCAAGAGAGAGACAAGAGTCTGCAGGCAGCCAGCCAGGATGGCTAAAACACTGCAGGCAGGCTTGGAGCCTTCCTGTTGGCCTGACTCCTCCCGGTCCTTTTTTTTCCTAGATCATCCCTTCCTCTTTCTCCTTTCTCTTTTCCCTTCTCTCTCTCTCTCTCTCTCTAGTCTTAAACCTTCTGTAGACCCCTGTCTCCACATGGTTTTCTTCAAAAACAAGAAATCAGACTTCTTAACATAATATCTCAGATCCTTTAAGATGTAAACATAAAGTCCATCAAGTTTCCAAGGCCCTGAAAATGGTGCTTTTCTTTTTCTTTCTCCTCTGCCCCCCCAAATCTCTGTTAGTCTCAGCTTTCTGGAGGGAGATACAGTATGTACCCTCACAGCTGGAAGAAGTCACTGGTGACCATTCTGCAGACAATTGAGAGCAGCGAGTGGCAACTTCATTTGTCTTTGACTTTGAATTTGTGTGGAGGAGGACCAAGACTGCAAAACCAAATTGCCATTGTGGCTAAAAATCCAAAGAACCAGGAAAGCTTAGGTTAGTAGGCAGAGTAAGTCCTGTTATGTTTATTCAGGATGGACGATAGCCTTTTCAGACCAAGTATGTCTTGATTTGTTTTCCTCTGAGTTCCCCACTCTCATTTACTCTTTACAGAATCTGCTGGGCGGTGGTGGCGCACGCCTTTAATCCCAGCACTCAGGAGGCAGAGGCAGGCGGATCTCTGTGAGTTCGAGGCCAGCCTGGTCTACAAGAGCTAGTTCCAGGGCAGGCTCCAAAAGCTACGGAGAAACCCTGTCTCGAAAATCAAAAAAAAAAAAAAAAAAAAAAAAAAAAAATCTGGTAGACTAAAATTGGTCAGGTCACTAACATTTAATTTGGAGAAATTTTTGAATTAAGTATTCACTAATGTGTAACAAATTGTCCCACCACTTTGTAGCTTAAAGAACACTTAATGTTCCTTCCCGGTCCAGCTGGAGTTGGTGAGCTCTGATTAGCTCAGGTAGACTGTTCAGTGGGTGTCCCCATCATGGTCTTGACCTCTTTGTTCATATTCTCACCCCTTGCACTCTTCAACAGGACCTTGGGAACTCAGTCCAGTGCTACAGTGTGGGTCTCTGCCCCTGTCTCCTTCAGCTGCTAGAATGTTCTATGGTGATATTTAAGATATTCATTAGTCTGACCAAAGGGCAAGGCCAGGTCGGGCACTAACTCCTCTATTGCTTAGGGCCTTAGCTCAGGTCATCCTTGTGGATTTCTGGGAATTTCACTAGAGCCAGGTTTCTTGCTAACCCCATAATGGCTCCCTCAGTCAAGATATCTCTTTCCTTGCTCCCAGTCCCTATCCTTCCTCTATCTTGACTATTTCCCTCAAGGTCTCCTCTCCCCTCCTCTTCTCCCCTCTTCTTCCCCTTCTATCTTCCCTTCCCCCCCCCCCACCTCTGTGTTTCCAATTTTATCAAGTAATCTATTTCGACTTTCCAGGTGTATCTATATATGTTTTTCTTAGGGTTCACCTTGTCACTTAGCTTCTCTAGGATCATGAACTATAGGCTCAATACGAAATTAGTCCTTCTGAATGTGGTTGATAGTTACATGGCTGGGGCAGACTGAGGGGCCACTGGAATTGGCACCAGGATTTGTCCCTGCTGCTTGTGCTGGCTTTTTGGGAGCCTGTTTTCTTTGGCTGGATACCCTGTTCAGCCTAAATATTGTGGGGAGGCCTTTGGACCTTCCCCAGGGCAATGTGCCTTGCCTCTCTGGGGAGTGGATGGGAGGTGAGGTGGAAGGGTTAGTGGGGGGAAAGGGAGGGGGGAACTTGGATTGGGTATATATGATGAAAAAAGATAGTTTGCATTTTTAAAATAATAATAATAAAAGAACACTTAATGTATCACATTTCTATAGGATGAGAGTCAGCTTCCCTAGGTCTTCAGGCTCAACTGCAGTACTAGTTGGAGCTGGAGACATTCCAAGGGCTGAGTGAAGTAGACACTTGTCTCAATTAGGGTTTCTATTGCTGCAATTAAACACCGTGACCAAAAGCAACCTGGGGAGAAAAGGGTTTAGTTTGTTTTACAGCTTGTGGTTCATTTGTTATCATTTGTGAATATAATGCAGGTGACCTGAGGCCTGTCCCACGAAGGGCAGCATCAGATCACCCAAGGCAGCTAGTCAGCAGTGGTGGAGGCAGTGGTGAAGGTGGTGGGCTGGGTGGGAGACAGACAGATGTGCCATGCAGAGAGAGCTGGGGTATAGAGTTTATTTAGTGGATTATTGAGGGGGAAGGGAAAGGAGAAGAAGGGAGAGAAGCAGAAGCTGCCTCTCCAGAAGAAGGGCAGAGAGAGGAGAGAGGAGAGAGAGAGAGAGAGAGAGAGAGAGAGAGAGAGAGAGAGAGAGAGAGAGAGAGAGGACAAGAGACTGGACTGGACAGGAGGTGGGAGATTTGCTTGCCTCAGCAGAAGGGGGGGAGTTTGGGAGTGGGTGGAGCTTGTCTCTTAAACGGACAGGATACCCAGGTGACAGGCGAGGCCGGCATATTACAACACCATCATCCTGGAAAGTCATGGCAAGAACTCAGCAGGAACCTTGGGGGCAAGAACTGAAGCAGAGACCAGGAAGGAATGCTGCTTACTGCCGTGTTCCTCATGACTTCTCAGCCTGCTTTCTTGTAGCACCCAGTACCTCCAGTCTAGGGGTGGCATGGCCGACAGAAGGCTGGACCCTCCAATGTCAATCATCAGTTAAGAAATGCTCCATAGGCTTGCCCACTGCCAATCTGGTAGAGGCGGTTTATCAGTTGAGATTCCCTCTTCCCAAATGACTCTAGGCTGTTTTAAGTTGAGGTAAAACTAGCCAACACAAACCCCTCATAAACTTACCATTTTTTATTTGTTTGTGAGATAATTTAATCCATGACAAGCTATTGGCAGGCTCAACCTTTGTAGCTCAGAATATGAGCCGTAGGCTAGCTCATGAATGTGGTAGCTACCTCTATCACAGCAAGAAAGCAAGAAAGCCAGAAAGTATGACTACCAGAGAATCAGGAGTTACTCTCTTGTATGATGACAGTACAGCAATGTCCTGTCGCTGTTGCTATGATACATTGGGTAGGAGCAAGTCACTAGGCCCTGTCTACCCTGAGGAGTAGAAGATCACGGGCTATAAATACCAAGAGGAGGCAGAGCCCGCTGGTCAGCCTAGGATTGCAGCTCTCACCTCTCTCCGAGCAGGTTTTCAGTTCTCAAGTTTTACATCTGCCTTGGATATTACACCACCATGTGTGAGTTATAATTAGGGAACTGTGTGTTCCAGTTTTCCTGAAGTTGGGCCCGTTTAGATGATTTCCTTTCCAAGAATCACTAAGTATGGGGGGAAGGAGGGCCACAATACCTTACATTTAAAAACTATCAGCTGAAAAATTATTTTCTTAAGAGAAGTGATTTGCATAAGAAAATTTAACTTTGCCACTCTTAATTTATTCACCGGTATTTATAGCACACTTTACAAGCTAGAACTACAAAATAGAGTGGAAGTGTCACCCACACCCATGAAGAAGTCATGAAACTTGAACATTAGTACCGCCATGTAAGCAACGCTGTGAAACCGGAAGCCAGGGTGTTCTGGGCGCGGTGAGGGCAAGCCTTGGGTTGAGTTTTGAAAGACACGTAGGAATTATCTTAATGAAAAGCTCAGTCAGCTTTCTAACAAGAAACAGAAGCTACATCGAGAGTAAGGAAACTGAGGAATTTTATCTCCAAAGGCAAGGTTTGAGGCACAAGCATCAGGGAAGTTGCGTGGCGCCAGACTGAGGTTACACCAGGCTCTATTGGGTGGGAGAAAGCGGCAGCGACCACCTCGAATCTAGATGGCAGCTGTCTCGTGAAGGAAAGGGGCTTTTCCAGCAGGCCTATGTCCAGATTACGCAATACTTATAAGGAGGAGCAGAGGGAACACAAACTCTGACCTCACTCTCCTGTCTCTGAGGCGCTTGACAAACTCAGCGGGAAACTGGAGTACCTGGGAGCTCCATTGTAGCTCATACAGACAGTTATTTAGGGCCTAGGGCAGAGCCAAGGTGAAGCGGAAGTTGGGCCTGAAAGGGTGAATAGAAGCCACTGGGACCAAAAATGCTAGAGCGACTTACAGCAGAGAAGGTGCTAGATTGAACTGATGTGTTCAGTGTGCAATGTCCTGAGAGTTTGGTTAACAAATCTGACCTCAGACTAGTGGTAGAGTCAGGTCAGGTCAAGAGGATGGTGGCCCGGGGGCCAGGGTCAGGAGGACGGAGGTGTGGAGTTCACGAGACACATCCAGTTGTCACGTGAGCATCCTAGCAGGGTTCACAGGCAATTGGCTCAGCAGCGAAGACAGGCCAACAGTGCACAAGGAAATTGGCAAGGCCTGGATCAGACTCCAACTCCTCCATGAGGGCTCCACTCACGGAACTGGCACCCTTTAACCTCTCCGAATCCTACTTTCCTGAAGGGTTTGCGGCTTTTGCTGCCCGATATGGTGGTTAGATGGAACAAACATGAGTAAAATACAAATTTCTACACATACAAGTGCGGCTATTTGAATACAGATCAGCGTTTGCTTTTGAGGGGAATGGCAGTAAGAAAGGAATTAAGGAACGCGAGACACCTATCACCATGTGCCAGGCATTGTGCCTGGGCACTTTATAAGTCACGGGCCTTGTTCTCCTCACAGCCGCCCCTAAGACGCTGTTATCTCGCTTTCCAGAAGAGGAAAGGGGAGCCTGTTTTAATTGCACAACGGGTGCCAGGCACAGTGCCTACGGGATTAGATCACAAGATGAGGAAGAAATGGGCCCGACCTTCAGAAAATCGTAATTATGGCTGATAAGGTTATTAGGTCAATGCTTTTTGAATTGTAATTTGCATTTGCAACACCCACCTGGCAGTGTCATAAAGCGCCTGTTCTCACTCAGTAGCGCTAGGGTCTGGCCAGAGAGTTTGTGTTCCCTCGGCTCTCCAGGCTGCTCCTCCTTGAACCACACTGAAACACACACACACCTGTATTTGCAGCCTTGGTGAATTAAATCAGAGGGGAAAGTGTCTACAGCGCTCCCACCTTTGGAAAAGGGGACATAGAAGGGAAGCATCCCACTCCCTGATACGGGAATGAGCAGCAGTTTCTAGGGCGAGGCTTTCTGCTCAGGTCTAAGCCTTCCCGTGTTTGGGCTGAACAGGATGTTGTTTTCCTGCCCCGTGGATACATCCCATTATGAGCTTTGATCAAAGCAAGCCTTTCCCTTTGAGGCTTACTGCACATGTTAATGGTTTTGTTATTCGCATGTATCTGCATATATTTGCAAAGCAATGCAGCTTATTTTGAGGGGGAGGAGGACTCAGGGGTTGGTGGAGTCAGAGTTTTTACATGTCTCCAAAGGTTAGTGTTTAACATTCCCCGGCTGATGGCTGAGACGCTGTATTCTGCCACTATCCCTCCATCCCTCTCCCACCCATTGATGTCCAAGCATCTTCCCAAACATCTCCCCAGACTCCTGGGGAAATTACAGTTCCTTGCTGTCTGTTGTCTCAATAGTCTGCTAGGCAAAGGGAGAGATACAGTGTCTCCACTAAGAAGATCTTTTCTCCTACCAAGACAGTTATCTATCTATAGGGAGAATCACTTGTGATGTCTTCTTCAAAAACCTTCCCAGATAGCCAGCTCCTTCCTAATGGCTTGCTTGGCCCTGTCCACATGACCCTCCCATGGTCTCCAAGCTTTTGGTCAAATCAAGACACTTCTTCTCTAAGCCCTAACATTTTCCCTTCATTGGAGTCTGGAATGCCCTCTCTCTGTTCTCAGTCACACCCAAATTCTGTCCAGCCTTCAAGGCAAAAATCACGTTCCATCCCAAATGCCTCTTCCCAACTTGCTACCTGGAGAATTCTTCCCTCGTCCCAGGTCCCCATGCAGTTTCCCTAAAACATTCTTGTTGGGTGGACACCTTGATTCGTTTATGTATTCAGACTGTCACTGTTTGAGGCATGCAGAGAGAGAGAGAGAGAGAGAGAGAGAGAGAGAGAGAGAGAGAGAGGAGGGGGGGTTACTACATTTTTGCAGAGTTGACTGAAGCCAGACAAATGCCTTTGGACTCTGATTGCGCAGCAGCCTGTGGTTCCTGGGCACTCATTCCCACAATACAAGCTTATTGAGCCCCTGCTCTGTTGCAGGCACAGTGTTCTGGCAGTATAATAGTGAATAAGAGGGAGAATCCCAGACCCTCCTGGGGATTTTCTGGGGATGGGGCCATCTCATATTCTTTGTTTAATTAAGTTGGCTACACTCCAACTAGTTGCTTAATAATAAATGATTTGAAAAATCGGAAAACATCTGATATTTTTACAGATCAGTGACCTGTTAGATGAACAGGCTAAATCTTGTTTAATCTCTGCCTCTGTTCATCAAAGCACTCTTTTGGGCGTGGAATGCGATAGCAAATTGGATTGTACTTTCATTGTGCTATTTGCCTCTGCATCTTTAAAAGGATGGTGGTTTGTGCTTATTGTAGAAGCCTTGCAAATAAAAAAAAAATGAATAAACAGTTCTCAAAAATTTCCAAACAAGACATCAGTGATTGTTGGCGTTTGGCATAGTGTCTTTTAGTGTATTGCTTGCTGCTTTTGTTTTCATATGAACACACACACGCACACACAGCATTTTCCTTATGTCTTTTGTATTTTATTTGCTAATTTTTACTGATACTACACTTTGAATATTTTCATTTCCTGTGTCATTAAATTTTCTTCAAAAATCATTTTTAGTTACGTTTCTTTCCTAAAAAGACTGCTTCATCATTTTAAATCAAATATTCATTTACAAAAGCTGAAACCAAGAAAGATATAAGCTACAAACATTTTTATGTTTCAGTATTCCCCCCCCCATTAGATCATTTTGGCCTTCTTAACGTGAACCAATGAATTAAAGGACACAGACAAGTTGAAGTCGTTTTTTTCCCCCTCACCTTATTGATTGTTTTAATCCAAGATGGTTAATTTTTCAAATTCTACATTTCAGGTTCACCTCAATTATTAAATATCCCTTTGCAATTCACATGGTGCCTGTGGGCCCCTCCCTCATTAAGGTACAGCAAGTAGCTTCAAGATGATTTTTAAGACAATGCCTAGTTCACCAGCAGTCACACTGCTGGGTGATGCTGCTGTCTCTGTGGCTCTAGGTGGTAAATTTTTGTAACTGCAACTCTAAGTGGATTGACATCAGAAGCACCCCTCCTTTTTTCTTACTTTTTTTGGGGTCTCTCTCTCTCTCTGTGTGTGTGTGTGCCTCCAACCACATTTTGATCTTTTCACTGAACTATATTCTCAGTACTTCTTTTGCCATTAGAGCCTTCGCTGAGCCATCCCACAGAGGCTGCTTTGAATTAGCTCAGAATCACCAGTTTCTCATTGCTTGCTGGGATAAGGACTACCCAGACATGGACCTCTTGAGGTCTGGTCCTTAACTTGATCTCTTTGTGCTGCGAGAGAATGAGATTTCACTGTACTTGGCCTTGATGTTTAGAGTGTGGCCTCGCTTAAATGGAGCCCACTTAGAACAATCCTTTATATTTGTATAATGCTTGGCATCTTACAAGGCATTGACTAAATTGAGCCTCATCATCCTTCTGAGAGCCAGAGAGTTCCTACCACTCTTGTTTCATGGCATAACTGGGGCACAGGCAGACTCGATGAAGGGCTTTGCGAGGGAAAGAACATGGGTCACTGGAGACAGCTAAGCCCAATTTCAAATTGCCACTAACTACTGGCATAACAAAAATTCTTTGAGCCTCAGATCGGAGGAAAGGAAAATATAATGAATTCTTATTGTTCACTAACTCATACTTGTGACTTCAATGACTCATTGAAATGTATCTGTAACCCCTAAGTCAAGACTCTGCTTCTGATGTGGTCATTCATGGACATGTACAGAATGGTGAAATTATGTTTTTTAGTTGACTGACTTCCAGCTGCCAGCTGTTGCTGAAGAAACTGATGTTCTGATCCTCTCCAGCTTCCTCCTCTCCAACTTCCTCCTATACATCTGCTTAGCACTATATGCTTTGTAGTGTTGTGCTTTTTAATTTTTTTGTAATTCACTCTTTACTGTAACCCATGAACTTGGCGCCGAGATGTTCCTGGATGGAGAGGACCTGCTCATTGTATAAACTTTGTTCAGGTATGACTTGTGGAATCCTTGGTCAGAAGTTCAGTTTTAATGAGTCAGTAATATATGCTGGATAAGAGTTTTTAAATGGAGACAAACATAAAACAAGGCTATGTATTTATTAGTTAATGAAAACCTTGTCACAATAGACTTGCAATAACCTAAGCCTGTGCTTTCGCTCAGATATAGGCTTACTGGACCCAACAACGTAGGTGGACATTCATGTATCTACTTTATAGGGGTGTTGTGTATATTAACGATGATACATGGGTATACCAGTGTGTGGGTTTCTGTAATGAGGAAACCAAATCCATTCACCTTTAGTGTTTTTATTTGTATTAGCATATATTAATTATAAATAATAGTAGGTTTCATTGTATTTTCATACATATATAATGGATTTTGATTATAGTTATACCTATAGCCTATCCTTGCATCTTCACCCCAACCCTCCTGACCCCTCCTTTACTCTTCCCAGCCAGTCAGTCTTACTTCAACTGTCACATCTCTTCTTCCTCCCTCCCTCCCTCCCTCCCTCCCTCCCTCCCTCCCTCCCTCCCTCCCTCCCTTCCTCCCTTCCTCCCTTCCTTCCTCCCTCCCTCCCTCCCTCCCTTCTTCCCTCCCTCCCTTCCTCCCTCTCTCCTTGCCACCCTCCCTCCCTCCCTGTTTCTCTCTTTCTTTCTCTTTCTTCTTGTTGTTATTGCTGATTGGTTTTGGTGCCTACTAGATTTAATTAGGGCTGCTTGCAGGAGCATGGGTGAGGGTGAGGGGTTATTTACATAAGCACTGGCACTTTATCAATGTCTGTAGTACTGAAGAAAATGTCTCTCTTTCACCCAGCAAACATTAACTTCGATAATACCCCCAGAAAGGGATGGGATCTTGGGACCCTCTCCACACATCAATAGGATGTTAACCAACCCGGTCTTATTGGTCTTGTGCTGATTATCACAGCTCCTGAAGGCCCTGCCTAGTTCTTATACTCTTTCCGCCCTCTCTTTGGACATGCTCTCTGAGACTTGCGAGGAGCGAAAGGGATGTTTAGAGCTCATTTCTCAAGAGCCAGTGATTCTTAGGATGGTAACCATAAGTCTCTGCAGAAACTGACACTGCCTGCAAAGGTAAATCTCTGGATCAAAGCTAACAGCAGCACCGATCTAAGACATAAACAACAACAACAACAACAAATACTGGAGAGGCAATTGACAGGCACATCATATCTAGTTAACAAAACCACTGAACATAGTGAAAACATTGCCCATTTCTGCTTACCACCCAGAACAGGACTGTCTTTGTCATCAACAAAGACTTAGTAGTCTTTGGAAGCCACAGCTCTGTTTTAGTCTAGGACCTTTTCATGATCTGGCCTGAGGTTGTTATACAGTCAGCAATATATGGTATAACATGATAGATTGGATCTAAAAGTCACAAAGATCATTTTGTTATTCTAGGGATGGATGTAGGGTTTCAGACCTAGTTCCAAGGATGGCCATTTCTCCTTTCAGCCCAGAGAAAGATGGGGGTTAGTTTCAAACACAGAAGTAGTCAAGTTAGCAGACTTTGCCTTCTTGGTCCTACCTTTGACAGGTGCATATATCTCAAAATTGATTTCCAGGAGAAGAATGGATACTCTGAGGTGGCAAATAAGTGGTTTTAACTATTGGGAAAGAGAGCACACATATAACTCCCTGGAGAATCTATATTCTTAGGGGAATTTATCAAGGAGGGGAGGCAGGCTGTAAGAGATGAGAACATAACTCTCTACCCACTTTCCAGGAGACGCCCTTCAGAAAAGGACATGATCTGCAAGATAAGTGGGTCCAGGGAATTGGCCACTTTCCTCTGAACCAATGAATCAGAAATATTCCATGGTCCAAGTGTGTTCTTACTTGCTTACTAAAGTATTGGTAAACGTTATAGGAGCTAAACTCAAGTTCAGTCTTATGTGGTCTATGTAATACATCCTGAGAATGCGCTGAGTGATTAGCATATTTGATCCACCAGGCCACTTTTAGAGCTAGATACCGTCATCTTCCCCATAAACAGGAAGGAACTGAGTCACTGAAAATGTAATCTTGGCCCATCTCTCACTAGGAAAGAACTCAGGTGATAGAGCCTGGGCACGTCACTCCAGAGCTCTTCCGAACAATATCCTGGGCTGGTGAAATGGCTCAGTGGGCAAAGATGCTTGCTGCCAGGCTTGAAAACCCCACAAACCACCCTCTGACTTCCAAGTGGCATATGTACTTCCCTGGATGCACACACACCCAATTAATTACTTTTAAAGTGTGGTAATATTTAAAAACAAACAGTTCCGTATTGTGCCACTTGTCCTTACTATGCTCTTTCCCCACTTTGTTTTACAAGTAAATTTCTATCTTGGCTCATTTTTTGTTTTGTTCATTTGTTTTATTTATCAATTTGAAACAAGCTAGAGTCTTCTGAAAGGAGATGGCACCACCCCTAAGCAGGTGGTCCTGAATTGTCTAGGAGAGGAGACGGAGCAAGTCATGAGAACCAGTTCAGCAAGCAGAATTGCTCCATGGATTCTATATCAGTTCCTGCCTCTAGGTTCTTACCTTAAGGTCCTGCCCTTACTTCCCTCAGTGATGGAGTATGACCTGAGAGCAAGAAGATGAAATAAACCCTTTCCTACCCACATGTCTTTTGGTCCATTGTATTTTATCAAAGCAATTAGGAAACCTCACTAAAACAAGGTCCAACATTAAATTTTGCTTTTGTAGGAAAGTAGGAAAATAGTCTATATCCAGTGGAATAATTCATATAAGCTTACTATATAAAAGGTTCTGAGCTCTGAGGAATAGGCATGAAGCATGTAGCTATGTTTGGCTCAGTATCCATTATGTGATGTAGAGATGCACACACATGTCTGTAGTATGAAGGAATCTGTTAAAGAGCTGGGAGAGAAACAGAAAAAAGAACAACATCTGAGACAAAACCTTGAGGCATGAATGTTTGAGGTAGAAGGGTGGAGATGGGAAAAAAGAAGTTCATTATGTAAGAAAAAGAAAGTCAACATTTTTGGGGTGAAGTTGAGCTTTGAGATCATGTATGCTGTTGCAGTAAAAGATGCAGCTGGAGACTTACCCATAGATTCAATTGCGAGGGACACTTAGATGGCCTCCCAAGACTGGCTTGTGTCAAATGGTAATGGGACTACTCAGAAGTATTTAGACAGAGGAAAAGAGGTGGAATTCACGGTAACAGGCATCATGACTTTCTGGTTCCCCATCATTCACATGGAGACCACAGAAAGGAACCAAGTCTATGGATCTGATGCAATGAATGTTTAAACACCAGGGCTTGGTTTCGGTTCCTTGGTTGAAACCATTTTGATGGGTAGGTCCCAAACAAGGTTCGTTTGTTCCTGGGAGCCTGTTGAAAATATAGATGCCTGGGTTCTGTACCTTTGAGGCACTGATTAAGTAGATCTGGGCTGAGAGCTGGGAGTAGCTCTTTTTCTATCCAGCTAGCTAACTCTAATAATCACTGACTCACACTGTTCTAATAGGTCCACTGGAAGTACTTCTAGCAATAGAAAGTACTTTGTTGAGAACTATTTTGTTAGATCCCCAAAGAAGGTATATGTTGTTAATTCTCTGGAGAAGCAGATCCAATAAAGCGTGTGTGTGTGTGTGCGTGTGTGTGTGTGTACGTGTGTGTGCATGTACACACGCTCACGTGCGTGTGGCAGAGAGAGAGTGGGGGGGGTTGGTGGGTCTCTGGGTCTGTGGGTGTGTGCATTGGGGGGAATAAGATCCATTGTCAGGAATTGGCTCCTACAATTTTGGAAATAAACATATCTCCAGATCTGTGGAAAATGACACACACACACACACACCACACCAATGCCAATGCTTTAGTTCTGGTTCCTCTCTGAAAGGTTGGTGCGACAAATTCTGATCTAAAAACCACAAGTTTGAGACCCAGTAAGAGCTGGTGGTTGAGTTTGAAAGCAGGAAAAGATGATAACCCAGCTCAAGCAGAAAGATAGCAAGAAATTTCGCCTTAGTCAGCCTTCGCGTGTTTCTTTAGGCCTCTGTCTTACTGGCAAAGACCCATTTGTCCTAGCAAGGACAACATGCTTTACTCAATCTCGGATTTTAAGGCATCTTTAGGCATCTTTACAGAGTACTCAGAACAACCAGATATTTTGATATCCCAGGGCCCAGTCAAGTTGACATGTAACATTAACACAAGATAATAAAGATGTCATTATCATAGTGGTTCCCAACCAAACAATGGTAGCCAGAATCACTGTTAGGTGGATCCCGATGATGCCATAAGAAGTAGCTACCTGGTGTGTTTGCAGCTGCACGTATGAAACGAGCATAGCTACATAGATGTTTGGAGCATTGTAAGTGTTTTTCTCATCTCTTATTTCACACATAACTCAGCTGGGTATTTGAAATACATTGCATTTTTGCCTTCCATTTTTTGTATGGGTCATTAAAGGTACAGAGACGTAAGCTCACTTGTCCAAAAAGAACCACCGCAACTGGGGTCAGCCGCACCCAGAGCTCCCTATCTGATCTTTCTACCACATTCCAGTTCATTGCTTATTTATTATTGGCAAAAAAAAAAAAAAATATCCACCACTTTCTGTCTCCCTCGCCTGACCATTAGCAATTTTCTGATCTTGTTGCTATATCTAAATATAGAGAAGGTATGAATTAACAGGCAAATCTAAGTGATATATTTGTACTTAATGCTACTAACAGGCAACATAATTACAAGGGAGTTGAGAGCATTGCTTGACAAACAAATTAATAATAAAAAAAGTCTCATGCCACTCTTGAGTATAAATTATACCACAGAAGGCAAGAAGAGGCTGTGCTTGACAGTTGTGGGGTAACAACCTTGAAATATATCTGCATTATGTGAGGGGTTTGGAGGTCTGTTCTGTGGATGTAGTTAGAGACTATGCTAATCAACTACCTAATGTTCATATTTTTTGCAGGATGCATCCTTAGTTCTTTCCAGGCCAAGTTTCAATTCCACAGCTGAAAACTGCTTAGGTCTATGTGAGGGGTCTTATTAATTTACACGTTTGAAACAGTCAAACTTGTCCAGGACATTGGAAGTTGTTAGATTAGTATAGAGTGTTTTTAATCTCATAATACTTTAATAAACTGATATGAACTGGTTTACATAAATTATCATTTACCTTTGTCCTGGGCTTCATAGTTCATTCATTTGACAGTCTGCTGAAGGTGATCTTCAGCAAGAGCTGAAGTTAGTGATGGAAACTCTAATCCTGGTCCCCAGTCTAGAGGAGAAATGGCCTGACCCTTTAGGTAGGGAGTCTGTTCTGGGAATCAGCCCATACTCCAGAGTAGATGAACTGCCTTAGGGCAGGGCCACATGGGAGAATTGGGAGCTTTCCTTGTGTTCTCTATGACAAGAGTGGCAGAGGGACCTCAGAAGGAAAACAATCACAGAGCATGACTGGATTTCTAAGGATGAGGAAGTCACAAGTTCCCACTTAGAACATGGAGCCATAGGCAGGGTGACAACATGATTAATGTAACAAACAGGGACACTTGTGAAGGAGACCATTAGTAACTCAGTGTCTTAATTGGAAACAAAGAAGGGGCAATCGTGCCAAGCTAGCCTTTTCTGAGACAACCAGGATGTCTGGTCAGACCACCCCAAGGGGATCAAGGAAGCTGGAGTCCAGAAGCCTCCCTGGAAAAGAGCCTCTAAAATGACACAGTCCCCTTTGTAAACCACCAGCTACATGTGACTACTGAGTACTTGAAGGCCTGTGTCTAGCAAGAAGTGTTAAAGACAGTAGAAAGGAGAAGGCATCCAATAGATATTCTTACAGTGGTTATATGTTCAATGATATTGCTTTGAATATCATGTTTGATGTTTTCATTGGTTTGAAAAATACCCGAAGAAACAACTCAAGGGAGGAAAGGTTATTTCAGTTCACGATCTTATAAGTCTCAGTCCATCATGGCTGTCATCACCATGGCCAGGAAGCAAAGAGACATAAATACTGCACTATTGGGCTTCTCTCTTTTCCCATATTCCTGCTGAAGTCCATTTCTTGGGGAAAATAGCTGAGTTTGTCTTGATTAAATGCCACTGCCGCCAAGGTGGCTACTGCTGCTGTCCTTATGGAACATTCCATTGCATTCTTATGAGGTATCTCTGTTCTCAGTTAATGGTCTAGTGAAGAGCTAAAATGTATTCAAGTTCCTTGCAGGAATCCCAGAGTTAATGGCCAGTTAAAAGAAACAGAAGAAAGTTATTTTAGGTGTTAATGGCCATGGCTTCCCGTAGAAGTGGTAGTTAAGCACTTCCTTGAAGACATAGGATAAAAGGCAAGGCTCCCTGTTATGTGGGGTAGCTCAGGTTTAGGCTGCCTGGGTTGTGGGTGGATGCGTCCTGTGCTGTTGAATCAGATTCCACCAGCTTCTGGCTACCACCTGGGTAGACTAAGGTCTACGGCTCCCGTAGGACATCAAGGGGAGATTGAGGGCTTGTGAAGGGAAGGACTTTTCATGAACTTCAGAAGGTATTCACGGTTCTTACAAGAAAAGTAACTGGAAAACACACACACAAAAAAAAAAGCAGTGAGATTTGACAGCTTTTTGAGGGTGGCTATTGATATTTGAAATCAGCTTGGATTTAAGATGATAGAATCACTGCCTTTAAGATTGAGATTAACTGCTGTAGTCACTCAGTATAATGATTCAGGCTTTACTCGTAGGACAGCGGACCTGCATACAGCATCCCAGATTCTTTTTTGTATGTATGTGTGTATGTATGTACGTACGTACGCACGTATCTATGTATCTATCTCTCTATATATCTATCCATCCATCCATCTATCCATCCTATCTATCTATCTATCTATCTATCTATCTATCTATCTATCTATCTATCTATCTATTATACCAACTGCAGTTTCCCTCCCTCCTTTTCTGCCATGCTTCCCCTCCCCGCCTTTCAGAAAAGGGCAGGCCTCCCACAGATATCAGGCAGCCACTGCATATCAAGTTGCAGCAAGAATAGGCACCTCCTCTCCTATTAAGGCTGAACAAAGCAAACCAGTAGGAGGAAAGGGTCCCAGAAGCAGGTAACAAGAAACAGCCCCTGCTCCCACTGTTAGCGGTCCCGCAAGAAGATCAAGCTGCACAACTGTAACGTATGTGCAGAGGCATTCCAGATTCTTATTTGCTTGTTTCTACTGGTAGAGATCACTTTACTTAGCAAGACCATTAACAATATTCAGAAGTGATAGAGTAGGGAAAAGAAAATTGGGCTGAGTATCAGAAAGGTCTGGGATCAAACTGACCTTACTAGTTATGTGATATTGGATAAGTCACATCCTTCTGGGTTTCAGATTTCTTATTTACAAAATGTAGGCAATATTTTCTACCCTCATGCCCTCTTTTTGTACACACACATAATATATATATATATATATATACATATATATGCACTCATATACATATAACCATGCATACATACATACAAATATATATTATAAAGAAACAGCATAAGGAATGTCTCTGACTTAGTATAATCATTTAGTAAATGGTAATTTATAGTACATAGCAAATAAACATTAATTTATGTTCTTCCTCCTGGCCTAAATATTTTCTTGCCTTCTGGGTTGACATATTATTGATGAGGTAAAAGCTATTAATAAAGCTATAAACACAAAAGCACCATTTTATTCGTTTTCTATTTTCTAAATTTAATGCCTAATGTTATAACTGTGAAATTATGAGCATTTATTCCAGTGGTGAATAGGGCCTTTGTAGCTGGCCAAAGGAACTTTCTCATAATTCAAAAATAAATAAAATATGAATTGCCACAGCAGTCTGAATCACCATTCATTTTTTGGCCACTGGAATGACTTGAGACATTTTAGCATCTCAGACTGTTAGAGCCAGGAGTCATCTTAGAAATCACCATACCAGGGCCATTCATTTTATAGATGAAAAACACTGAGGCCCAGAGAGATCATATGAGTAGGTCTGGGTCACACTGCTAGTTTGCGGTGTGCCTGAGTCTAAACGTTGGTCTCTTAACTCCAGATCTTTTCATCCTGCCACGTTGCCTCTTCAGAGAATAAAGTTATTGACATACGGCACAATAACGTCCTGCTGCATGTCCAAGTCATTAGTGACACAACTGGCATTTTTCTCCTTTACGCACCATCTCTTATCATGCATCTTATCCACACGGGTGCCACAGCACGGCAGGATTTGGGGTTTCTCAGAGAAGAGCAGCAAGTGTCTAAAAGGAAGGAGTACCAGCGTGGGTTAGAAAACCAGAAGTGTGATTACAGAAACAGTTAACACCATTTGCTTCCCTTCCTCCCCTCAGCCCCCCTCCCCCCCCAAAAAAAAGTGATTGGTGAAAATTTAAACAGAGACTGACGCCTAGCGAGACGCATGTTAGCATATTTGCAAAGATACATTGGCTCGGATGTTCTGGGACACGTTTGCATCTCTTAATGCAACAAGCAGCTGCAGGGGAAAGGCCCTGTGTTCATTCAACCCCCAGGCCATCAGCCTTTAAATTTCTGAGCATGATGAAAATGTAATCAGTAAGAAAGGTTGGGAAGCTGGGAAGCTGCTTCCATATATGTGTTTCTAGACCCAACAAGAGGGTGAGCGCTGGGAATGGCAGTTTGAGATGATAAAACCTTTCTGAATTCAGGCATTCTTCACACATTCACCCACCACATGCCAGTTACAGAGTGGATATCAGAAACCACATCCGTCTCATTTAGCCACTCAACAATCATGCCATATGCTTGCAAGATGTGAGAGCTTAGGTCGCGCGTCCCTTAGCCATTTGTTGCGCTTTTATCTGTTCACTCTGTAAATATTTCAGAAGCTCCCCGTGCCAGATGTGCTGCTCTGTAGTGCACAGCAACACTTTCAGCCTTTCTGGCTAAGACAACCGGAAACAAGACTCTATCCTCTCAAGCCAGGATGGACCTCCCTCCAACTCCATTGCTCTCCCTAAATTCAGAAGAGGGCACTGTCAGTGCTGCTGTCGACTAGATTGAAAACCAGCTTCCTGCTAAGCAGAGACAGTGTTCTAAACTGGAATTTGTGGCTGGCTTAGCCCACATCCATGCCTGTTTATTTGTAAACTGTCTTTATCATTCATTTACTTTCCCCCCAAACAGATGGCAAATCCCGTTAGCATAGATACCCTGTCCTTCTTATCTCTATGTCCCCCCCCCCAAGACCAGCCCTAGGATATTTTTCATGATTCTCACTTTGTTTTTCTTGTCTTTCTTTCCCTCATTCTCCTTCTTTATCTTTCTTCCTTCCTCTCTCTGTCCTTTCTTGATTTTCCTCTTCCTTCTATCTTTTGCACTTCTCCTCTCTCATTTTTCTTTCCTAAATATATTCACTGTCTTTGGTGCACTGTAATAGGGTCTGTGGGTTCTGCAACCCTCAACTTTACAGAACTTAAAGCTGAGAGACAGAAGAGAAAGCTGTGGCCCATAAGACAACACAGCTCTAGCTGGTGAGCCGTGGACACTGGCTATAAGGTAGCTCAAAGATAGACTCAAAGTTGAGCTGGAATGAGGTAAAATGGTGGGTAACCAAGTGTTCCACGGTGTTTGCCACCCCTCCCCCTAGTCGAGGCATGTAGAAAGAGGGGCTGGTCTATGCAGAGAGCATGGTTGCAGCAAGGTCATTATCTTAGACACTTGCCATTTTGCTTTGACAAAATGCCTGGATAAAATCATGTTAAGGGACAGAGGTCTTATTTTGGTTTACAACCCAAGGATTCAGTATGTCAAGAGGAAGTCCTGGTATCGTGGGCTTCAGGTAGTTGATGGCTTTGCAACCACAGTCAGGAAGCAGAGTGTGATGGGTGAATATGGCTGCCTATTCAGCTCGTTTCCCCCTTTATGTACAACCCAGGATCCAAACATTCTACTTTGAGGGTGGTTCTTCCCACTTCAATGGACTTAACCACGGCCATAGGCTAACCTAATCTATGTAGTCCCTCACGGGACTATCCAGAGACGAGCTTCCTAGTTGACTCTAGAATCTGTCAAAATGACAATCAACACTAACCATCACACAATCACATTCATAGAGATGTGAACTGGGAGGGGGCAGTTATGACTGTACATTATAGCTAGAGTCTCAACTACCAGCTAGAGTTGATATTTATTTCTAGACCCCTGATCTTTCTTGACCACCTGTATCTTCGAGATCTCAATATCCTGGCAAATGTACATTTGGAGTCCCAGGGTCTATAAGCCAGTAATTCTATGTGAAGAGTTTCTGCACCCAGATGAACCTCTCTGCCAATGCAATAATCTGAATCCGACCAAGTCAAACCAAATTAGAAAAAGCCCAGGTTTAATGGATACCAACACTTCTGGGTAGCCTTCCAGTCCCTGGGAGATGAGACCAGGAAGAAAGACCAGAAAACCATATGTTTGTTCTCTGGGGAGCAGTTTAAATACTCTGTGGGAGTGGTATTAAGCCTCTTTGGCAGACTTTCCAAGAGGTGGAGTCCAGACTGAGGCAACTCCCAGGGGGCTTTGAAAGAAACTTCCACACAAACATTCCAGACTCTTTGAATATACCGATGCCAGGGCCTGGGGTGACACTTCCAACCAAACATCCGAGACTCTGGGCATAAGGGTGCCGGCTCAAGGTCTGGCTACTTCCTGTGGACATGGGGTGACTTGGGAGAGGGGAGAATTGGGAGTTGGTGGGCCCATGCTCAGCAGGAGGTGTGACTGGAGAGGCATCCAGTTAACTGCCATCCTGGAGACCACAGGCATCTGTTTCTTGAGGGAGAAGAGAAGGCAGGTATCTAGGAGAAAAAAATAGATTGTTATTATTGGCCCTATGAATAGGGTTAGTCCTGGGAAGAGTCTTTAACTACCAGAAAGAATGGGACAGAGAAGTGCCCTGGTTGTACAGGAGAGGCTCGGGTAAATAAGTGAGACATGAGAGCAGATATGCCCTTTAAAATCAGATTTTAGTTTTTGGGTAGGTGTCCATTTGAGTCAGGAGAGGTGGTACCAATAGTGAAATCTCAGGAGCTGGTGCAGGTGCTGGCGTTATCTGGAAGGTCCTCTATAAGTTTGTCTTGGTCCAGACAGCAGGAGTGACCTGTAAATTATACTTGAAAATGGATGGGATTAAACAGTGGTTCTGGAGAATGTTAGTTTTTACCAAACCAGATTTGGGATACAGCAGCAGAAACTTTTCATCAGTAAAAGTGGACATTCTTGAAAGGCAAGAAAGGTGAACAATATCACTATCCTCTCCTGGAGAGGGAGTGGAGGGCTGTGAAGGTGTCTGGGAAGATAGAGCTTGTTACTAGGCAACCGGGACCAAGATTTAGAAATGCAGAGTTCTCTAAGATCTATAGATCTTTGGACAGGTAAGGCACAGAAATGTGGGCAGCTGGAGCATAATTCAGCTACTGAAGGAATACCAGAAGGAAAAAGAGAAGGTGGGGAAGACATACGGAAGAGAAAGAGGAAAAGAGGGAGGCAGGCAGAGAAGGAGACCGACAGAGAGCAGAATGCAGGCAAAGAGAAGGACCTGGGGATTGCTTTAGGGTACAGAAGCCCAGTACCCAGTACAAACTGACTCTATGATCAATTTCCTATGCATTTAATTATGGTCATTCTTCTGAACTTGGATTTGACATATGAGAATGACTTAATAATGTATTATAATGGGACTTAACGTGCCAGGCACAGTGGCAAACAGAACTTTGATCACTATTTCAAGACCTGGCTGAGACAAGAATGAGAAGGCAGCTAGGAAGAGCATGGGACTACGCCACTCCCTGGGCACTGCTGAACTAAGCAACCTAGAGAACCACTTGACAGGAGCTTAGCCAGGGCACTGGCAAGGCCCGTTCACTGACAATTAAGATGGGGTATTGGAGCTGGGAACCAAGGTGAAACCTAATACAGAGTTCTAACTCTGTGCTAGCCTTACACTGTGAAATTGGAAGCTACTAGAGCCCTGAACGTCCCCGCCTCCACCAGTCCCACCAGTGGGCTGCCACAGCACACAAACCTGCAACTGGGAGCCTGTCATTAAGGTAACCACAGCAGAAGAGGCCATAAGCACGCATGGAGCAGCGCAGCACCCGCCCCAGCATACACCGGTTCTTTACCCCCCACCCCTTTAACTTTCAAGTTGATCCCGGGTAGCAGGTGGCACAAACAGGGCTTAGAAATGGTGCTACAGAGGCCAGCGGAGGCTGGGTGATTTCCCCAGCAAGACCAAGGTTTGAACTCAAGTCTGTCCAGCTGTAGGGCTCCTTCTTTCTTTAAGCTTGCAATAGGAGAGGCAAATGGAGTGGAGGCAGTCAGGGTGTCAGCTCTGTATGGCACATACTGGAGCGTACACAGACTTGGGGGCGGGGCAGTGTTTGGAGGACCCACTGCTGCCTCGCACCCAGGCTCCTTTCGTTCTCTGGGATCGGGTCCTGCCTTGGCACAGGTGACAGAGCTGCACAGGTGGCAGAACTGCTTGGCAAGGACAGAGTAATGGGTTTCCAGCATGGGTGTTTTAATAGTCTGTGCCTAATTGCACAGCCCTTGTGCTGATGAGACATTTGTCATGGGCTTTCTGCCAAAGTGAGATCCAGGTGTCATTCTGGGTATCCTTGCTCAGAAGTGCTCAAAGCGACAGCATGGCTCAGAAGGCCAGCCCTGTGCAAGGACCCACAAGCAGAAGACCAGGAGAGGCATACTGAGAAAGACAGTGAAGGAACAGGTGTTGATGCCAGCGCTGCCACTGTGAGCTTGGGCAGGTGATTCAACCTTCCATAGC